>NW_027413202.1:0-232902 GCF_048544455.1 Silene latifolia | reverse complement strand
CAAACAAAGAATCACAACGACTAATAAACAAGGACAAATGGTTTACACAAAGAGTCACAACGACTAATAAACAAGGACAAATGGTTCAAACAACGAGTCACAAGGACTAATGAACAAGGACAAATGATTCACACGACGAGTCACAATGACTAACGAATTAGGACAAATGATTCACACAACGAGTCACAATGACTAATGTACTAGGACAAATGATTCACACAACGAGTCACAATGAGTAATTAAATTGGATAAAGGATTCACACAAAGAGTCACAATAAATAATGACCAAGGACAAATGATTTACACAACGAGTCACAATGAGTAATTAACTAGGACAAATGATTCACACAAAGAGTCATAATAACTAATGAACAATGACAAATGGTTCAAACAACGAGTCACAAGGACTAATGAACAAGGACAAATGATTCACACAACGAGTCATAATGACTAATGAATAAAGACAAATGGTTCGCACAACGAGTCACAATGTGTAATTAACTAGGACAAATGATTCACACAAAGAGTCATAATAACTAATGAACAAGGATAAATGAGTCACACAACGAGTCACAATGGCTGATGAACAAGGACAAATGATTCACACGACGAGTCACAATGACTAATGAACTAGGACAAATGATTCATACAAAGAGTCGCAACGACTAATAAAAAGGACAAATGGTTCACCCAACGAGTCACAAGGACTAATGAACAAGGACAAATGATTCACACGACGAGTCACAATGACTAATGAACTAGGACAAATGATTTACACAAAGAGTCACAATGACTAATAAACAAGGACAAATGGTTCACACAACGAGTCACAATGAGTAATTAACTAGGATAAAGGATTCACACAAAGAGTCACAATAAATAATGACCAAGGACAAATGATTTACACAACGAGTCACAATGAGTAATTAACTAGGACAAATGATTCACACAAAGAGTCATAATAACTAATGAACAATGACAAATGGTTCAAACAACGAGTCACAAGTACTAATGAACAAGGAAAAATGATTCACACAACGAGTCATAATGACTAATGAATAAAGACAAATGGTTCGCTGTAGTCACAATGAGTAATTAACTAGGACAAATGATTCACACAAAGAGTCATAATAACTAATGAACAATGACAAATGGTTAACACAACGACTCACAAGGACTAATGAACAGGGACAAATGATTCACACAACGAGTCACAACGACTAATGAACAAGGACAAATGATTCACACAACGAGTCACAATGGCTAATGAACAAGGACAAATGATTCACACGACGAGTCACAATGACTAATGAACTAGGACAAATGATTCACACGAGTCACAATGACTAATAAACAAGGACAAATGGTTCACACAACGAGTCACAAGGACTAATGAACAAGGACAAATGATTCACACGACGAGTCACAATGACTAATGAACTAGGACAAATGATTCACACAAAGAATTACAACGACTAATAAACAAGGACAAATGGTTCACACAAAGAGTCACAACGACTAATAAACAAGGAAAAATGGTTCAAACAACAAGTCACAAGGACTAATGAACAAGGACAAATGATTCACACGACGAGTCACAATGACTAATGAACTAGGATAAATGATTCACAAAAGAGTCACAATGACTAATAAACAAGGACAAATGGTTCACACAACGAGTCACAAGGACTAATGAACAAGGACAAATGATTCACACGACGAGTCACAATGACTAATAAACAAGGACAAATGGTTCAAACAAAGAATCACAACGACTAATAAACAAGGACAAATGGTTTACACAAAGAGTCACAACGACTAATAAACAAGGACAAATGGTTCAAACAACGAGTCACAAGGACTAATGAACAAGGACAAATGATTCACACGACGAGTCACAATGACTAACGAATTAGGACAAATGATTCACACAACGAGTCACAATGACTAATGTACTAGGACAAATGATTCACACAACGAGTCACAATGAGTAATTAACTAGGATAAAGGATTCACAAAAAGAGTCACAATAAATAATGACCAAGGACAAATGATTTACACAACGAGTCACAATGAGTAATTAACTAGGACAAATGATTCACACAAAGAGTCATAATAACTAATGAACAATGACAAATGGTTCAAACAACGAGTCACAAGGACTAATGAACAAGGACAAATGATTCACACAACGAGTCATAATGACTAATGAATAAAGACAAATGGTTCGCACAACGAGTCACAATGTGTAATTAACTAGGACAATAGATTCACACAAAGAGTCATAATAACTAATGAACAAGGACAAATGATTTACACAACGAGTCACAATGAGTAATTAACTAGGACAAATGATTCACACAAAGAGTCATAATAACTAATTAACAAGGACAAATGATTCACACGACGAGTCACAATGACTAATGAACTAGGACAAATGATTCACACAACGAGTCACAATGAGTAATTAACTAGGATAAAGGATTCACACAAAGAGTCACAATAAATAATGACCAAGGACAAATGATTTACACAACGAGTCACAATGAGTAATTAACTAGGACAAATGATTCACACAAAGAGTCACAATAAATAATGACCAAGGACAAATGATTTACACAACGAGTCACAATGAGTAATTAACTAGGACAAATGATTCACACAAAGAGTCATAATAACTAATGAACAATGACAAATGGTTCAAACAACGAGTCACAAGGACTAATGAACAAGGACAAATGATTCACACAACGAGTCATAATGACTAATGAATAAAGACAAATGGTTCGCACAACGAGTCACAATGTGTAATTAACTAGGACAATAGATTCACACAAAGAGTCATAATAACTAATGAACAAGGACAAATGATTTACACAACGAGTCACAATGAGTAATTAACTAGGACAAATGATTCACACAAAGAGTCATAATAACTAATTAACAAGGACAAATGATTCACACGACGAGTCACAATGACTAATGAACAAGGACAAATGATTCACACGACGAGTCACAATGACTAATGAACTAGGACAAATGATTCACACAAAGAATTACAACGACTAATAAACAAGGACAAATGGTTCACACAAAGAGTCACAACGACTAATAAACAAGGAAAAATGGTTCAAACAACAAGTCACAAGGACTAATGAACAAGGACAAATGATTCACACGACGAGTCACAATGACTAATGAACTAGGACAAATGATTCACACAAAGAGTCACAATGACTAATAAACAAGGACAAATGGTTCATACAACGAGTCACAAGGACTAATGAACAAGGACAAATGATTCACACGACGAGTCACAATGACTAATAAACAAGGACAAATGGTTCAAACAAAGAATCACAACGACTAATAAACAAGGACAAATGGTTTACACAAAGAGTCACAACGACTAATAAACAAGGACAAATGGTTCAAACAACGAGTCACAAGGACTAATGAACAAGGACAAATGATTCACACGACGAGTCACAATGACTAACGAATTAGGACAAATGATTCACACAACGAGTCACAATGACTAATGTACTAGGACAAATGATTCACACAACGAGTCACAATGAGTAATTAAATTGGATAAAGGATTCACACAAAGAGTCACAATAAATAATGACCAAGGACAAATGATTTACACAACGAGTCACAATGAGTAATTAACTAGGACAAATGATTCACACAAAGAGTCATAATAACTAATGAACAATGACAAATGGTTCAAACAACGAGTCACAAGGACTAATGAACAAGGACAAATGATTCACACAACGAGTCATAATGACTAATGAATAAAGACAAATGGTTCGCACAACGAGTCACAATGTGTAATTAACTAGGACAATAGATTCACACAAAGAGTCATAATAACTAATGAACAAGGACAAATGATTTACACAACGAGTCACAATGAGTAATTAACTAGGACAAATGATTCACACAAAGAGTCATAATAACTAATTAACAAGGACAAATGATTCACACGACGAGTCACAATGACTAATGAACTAGGACAAATGATTCACACAACGAGTCACAATGAGTAATTAACTAGGATAAAGGATTCACACAAAGAGTCACAATAAATAATGACCAAGGACAAATGATTTACACAACGAGTCACAATGAGTAATTAACTAGGACAAATGATTCACACAAAGAGTCACAATAAATAATGACCAAGGACAAATGATTTACACAACGAGTCACAATGAGTAATTAACTAGGACAAATGATTCACACAAAGAGTCATAATAACTAATGAACAATGACAAATGGTTCAAACAACGAGTCACAAGGACTAATGAACAAGGACAAATGATTCACACAACGAGTCATAATGACTAATGAATAAAGACAAATGGTTCGCACAACGAGTCACAATGTGTAATTAACTAGGACAATAGATTCACACAAAGAGTCATAATAACTAATGAACAAGGACAAATGATTTACACAACGAGTCACAATGAGTAATTAACTAGGACAAATGATTCACACAAAGAGTCATAATAACTAATTAACAAGGACAAATGATTCACACGACGAGTCACAATGACTAATGAACAAGGACAAATGATTCACACGACGAGTCACAATGACTAATGAACTAGGACAAATGATTCACACAAAGAATTACAACGACTAATAAACAAGGACAAATGGTTCACACAAAGAGTCACAACGACTAATAAACAAGGAAAAATGGTTCAAACAACAAGTCACAAGGACTAATGAACAAGGACAAATGATTCACACGACGAGTCACAATGACTAATGAACTAGGACAAATGATTCACACAAAGAGTCACAATGACTAATAAACAAGGACAAATGGTTCATACAACGAGTCACAAGGACTAATGAACAAGGACAAATGATTCACACGACGAGTCACAATGACTAATAAACAAGGACAAATGGTTCAAACAAAGAATCACAACGACTAATAAACAAGGACAAATGGTTTACACAAAGAGTCACAACGACTAATAAACAAGGACAAATGGTTCAAACAACGAGTCACAAGGACTAATGAACAAGGACAAATGATTCACACGACGAGTCACAATGACTAACGAATTAGGACAAATGATTCACACAACGAGTCACAATGACTAATGTACTAGGACAAATGATTCACACAACGAGTCACAATGAGTAATTAAATTGGATAAAGGATTCACACAAAGAGTCACAATAAATAATGACCAAGGACAAATGATTTACACAACGAGTCACAATGAGTAATTAACTAGGACAAATGATTCACACAAAGAGTCATAATAACTAATGAACAATGACAAATGGTTCAAACAACGAGTCACAAGGACTAATGAACAAGGACAAATGATTCACACAACGAGTCATAATGACTAATGAATAAAGACAAATGGTTCGCACAACGAGTCACAATGTGTAATTAACTAGGACAAATGATTCACACAAAGAGTCATAATAACTAATGAACAAGGATAAATGAGTCACACAACGAGTCACAATGGCTGATGAACAAGGACAAATGATTCACACGACGAGTCACAATGACTAATGAACTAGGACAAATGATTCATACAAAGAGTCGCAACGACTAATAAAAAGGACAAATGGTTCACCCAACGAGTCACAAGGACTAATGAACAAGGACAAATGATTCACACGACGAGTCACAATGACTAATGAACTAGGACAAATGATTTACACAAAGAGTCACAATGACTAATAAACAAGGACAAATGGTTCACACAACGAGTCACAATGAGTAATTAACTAGGATAAAGGATTCACACAAAGAGTCACAATAAATAATGACCAAGGACAAATGATTTACACAACGAGTCACAATGAGTAATTAACTAGGACAAATGATTCACACAAAGAGTCATAATAACTAATGAACAATGACAAATGGTTCAAACAACGAGTCACAAGTACTAATGAACAAGGAAAAATGATTCACACAACGAGTCATAATGACTAATGAATAAAGACAAATGGTTCGCACAACGAGTCACAATGAGTAATTAACTAGGACAAATGATTCACACAAAGAGTCATAATAACTAATGAACAATGACAAATGGTTAACACAACGACTCACAAGGACTAATGAACAGGGACAAATGATTCACACAACGAGTCACAACGACTAATGAACAAGGACAAATGATTCACACAACGAGTCACAATGGCTAATGAACAAGGACAAATGATTCACACGACGAGTCACAATGACTAATGAACTAGGACAAATGATTCACACGAGTCACAATGACTAATAAACAAGGACAAATGGTTCACACAACGAGTCACAAGGACTAATGAACAAGGACAAATGATTCACACGACGAGTCACAATGACTAATGAACTAGGACAAATGATTCACACAAAGAATTACAACGACTAATAAACAAGGACAAATGGTTCACACAAAGAGTCACAACGACTAATAAACAAGGAAAAATGGTTCAAACAACAAGTCACAAGGACTAATGAACAAGGACAAATGATTCACACGACGAGTCACAATGACTAATGAACTAGGACAAATGATTCACACAAAGAGTCACAATGACTAATAAACAAGGACAAATGGTTCACACAACGAGTCACAAGGACTAATGAACAAGGACAAATGATTCACACGACGAGTCACAATGACTAATAAACAAGGACAAATGGTTCAAACAAAGAATCACAACGACTAATAAACAAGGACAAATGGTTTACACAAAGAGTCACAACGACTAATAAACAAGGACAAATGGTTCAAACAACGAGTCACAAGGACTAATGAACAAGGACAAATGATTCACACGACGAGTCACAATGACTAACGAATTAGGACAAATGATTCACACAACGAGTCACAATGACTAATGTACTAGGACAAATGATTCACACAACGAGTCACAATGAGTAATTAAATAGGATAAAGGATTCACACAAAGAGTCACAATGAGTAATTAACTAGGACAAATGATTCACACGACGAGTCACAATGACTAATGAACTAGGACAAATGATTTACACAAAGAGTCACAATGACTAATAAACAAGGACAAATGGTTCACACAACGAGTCACAATGAGTAATTAACTAGGATAAAGGATTCACACAAAGAGTCACAATAAATAATGACCAAGGACAAATGATTTACACAACGAGTCACAATGAGTAATTAACTAGGACAAATGATTCACACAAAGAGTCATAATAACTAATGAACAATGACAAATGGTTCAAACAACGAGTCACAAGTACTAATGAACAAGGAAAAATGATTCACACAACGAGTCATAATGACTAATGAATAAAGACAAATGGTTCGCACAACGAGTCACAATGAGTAATTAACTAGGACAAATGATTCACACAAAGAGTCATAATAACTAATGAACAATGACAAATGGTTAACACAACGACTCACAAGGACTAATGAACAGGGACAAATGATTCACACAACGAGTCACAACGACTAATGAACAAGGACAAATGATTCACACAACGAGTCACAATGGCTAATGAACAAGGACAAATGATTCACACGACGAGTCACAATGACTAATGAACTAGGACAAATGATTCACACACAGAGTCACAATGACTAATAAACAAGGACAAATGGTTCACACAACGAGTCACAAGGACTAATGAACAAGGACAAATGATTCACACGACGAGTCACAATGACTAATGAACTAGGACAAATGATTCACACAAAGAATTACAACGACTAATAAACAAGGACAAATGGTTCACACAAAGAGTCACAACGACTAATAAACAAGGAAAAATGGTTCAAACAACAAGTCACAAGGACTAATGAACAAGGACAAATGATTCACACGACGAGTCACAATGACTAATGAACTAGGACAAATGATTCACACAAAGAGTCACAATGACTAATAAACAAGGACAAATGGTTCACACAACGAGTCACAAGGACTAATGAACAAGGACAAATGATTCACACGACGAGTCACAATGACTAATAAACAAGGACAAATGGTTCAAACAAAGAATCACAACGACTAATAAACAAGGACAAATGGTTTACACAAAGAGTCACAACGACTAATAAACAAGGACAAATGGTTCACACAACGAGTCACAATGGCTAATGAACGAGGACAAATGAGTCACACAACGAGTCACAATGGCTGATGAACAAGGACAAATGATTCACACGACGAGTCACAATGACTAATGAACTAGGACAAATGATTCATACAAAGAGTCGCAACGACTAATAAAAAGGACAAATGGTTCACCCAACGAGTCACAAGGACTAATGAACAAGGACAAATGATTCACACGACGAGTCACAATGACTAATGAACTAGGACAAATGATTTACACAAAGAGTCACAATGACTAATAAACAAGGACAAATGGTTCACACAACGAGTCACAATGAGTAATTAACTAGGATAAATAATGACCAAGGAGAAATGATTTACACAACGAGTCACAATGAGTAATTAACTAGGACAAATGATTCACACAAAGAGTCATAATAACAAATGAACAATGACAAATGGTTCACACAAAGAGTCAAAAGGACTAATGAACAAGGACAAATGATTCACACAACGAGTCATAATGACTAATGAATAAAGACAAATGGTTCGCACAGCGAGTCACAATTACTAATGAACTAGGACAAATGATTCACACAAAGAGTCACAATGACTAATAAACAAGGACAAATGGTTCACACAATGAGTCACAAGGACTAATGAACAAGGACAAATGATTCACACGAAGAGTCACAATGACTAATGAACTAGGACAAATGATTCACACACAGAGTCACAACGACTAATAAACAAGGACAAATGGTTCACACAACGAGTCACAAGGACTAATGAACAAGGACAAATGATTCACACAACGAGTGACAATGACTAATAAACAAGGAAAAAAGGTTCACACAATGAGTCACAAGGACTAATGAACAAGGACAAATGATTCACACAACGAGTCACAATGACTAATGTACTAGGACAAATGATTCACACAAAGAGTCACAATGGCTAATGAACAAGGACAAATGATTCACACAACGAGTCACAATGAGTAATTAACTAGGATAAAGGATTCACACAAAGAGTCACAATAAATAATGACCAAGGACAAATGATTTACACAACGAGTCACAATGAGTAATTAACTAGGACAAATGATTCACACAAAGAGTTATAATAACAAACGAACAATGACAAATGGTTCAAACAACGAGTCACAAGTACTAATGAACAAGGACAAATGATTCACACAACGAGTCATAATGACTAATGAATAAAGACAAATGGTTCGCACAACGAGTCACAATGAGTAATTAACTAGGACAAATGATTCACACAAAGAGTCATAATAACTAATGAACAATGACAAATGGTTCACACAACGACTAATAAACAAGGACAAATGGTTCACACAAAGAGTCACAACGACTAATAAACATGGACAAATGGTTCACACAACGAGTCACAAAGACTAATAAACAATGACAAATGATTCACACGACGAGTCACAAGACTAATGAAGTAGGATAAATGATTCACACAAAGAGTCACAATGACTAATAAACAAGGACAAATGGTTCACACAACGAGTCACAAAGACTAATGAACAATGACAAATGATTCACACGAAGAGTCACAATGACTAATGAACTAGAACAAATGATTCACACAAAGAGTCACAATTACTAACAAACAAGGACAAATGGTTCACACAACGAGTCACAATGACTAATAAACAAGGACAAATGGTTCACACAACGAGTCACAAGGACTAATGAACAAGGACAAATGATTCACACAACGAGTCACAACGACTAATGTACTAGGACAAATTTTTCACACAAAGAGTCACAATGACTAATGAACAAGGACAAATGATTCACACAACGAGTCACAATGAGTAATTAACTAGGACAAATGATTCACACAAAGAGTCATAATAACTAATGAACAATGACAAATGGTTCACACAACGACTAATAAACAAGGACAAATGGTTCACACAAAGAGTCACAACGACTAATAAACAAGGACAAATGGTTCACACAACGAGTCACAAAGACTAATGAACAATGACAAATGATTCACACGACGAGTCACAAGACTAATCAACTTGGATAAATGATTCACACAAAGAGTCACAATGACTAATAAACAAGGACAAATGGTTCACACAACGAGTCACAAAGACTAATAAACAAGGACAAATGATTCACACGACGAGTCACAATGACTAATGAACTAGAACAAATGATTCACACAAAGAGTCACAATGACTAACAAACAAGGACAAATGGTTCACACAACGAGTCACAAGGACTAATGAACAAGGACAAATGATTCACACAACGAGTCACAATGACTAATAAACAAGGACAAATGGTTCACACAACGAGTCACAAGGACTAATGAACAAGGACAAATGATTCACACAACGAGTCACAACGACTAATGTACTAGGACAAATGATTCACTCAAAGAGTCACAATGACTAATGAACAAGGACAAATGATTCACACAACGAGTCACAATGAGTAATTAACTAGGATAAAGGATTCACACAAACAGTCACAATAAATAATGACCAAGGACAAATGATTTACACAACGAGTCACAATGAGTAATTAAATAGGACAAATGATTCACACAAAGAGTCATAATAACTAATGAACAATGACAAATGGTTCAAACAACGAGTCACAAGTACTAATGAACAAGGACAAATGATTCACACAACGAGTCATAATGACTAATGAATAAAGACAAATGGTTCGCACAATGAACAGTCACAATGACTAATGAACTAGGACAAATGATTCACACAAAGAGTCACAATGACTAATAAACAAGGACAAATGGTTCACACAACGAGTCACAAGGACTAATGAACAAGGACAAATGATTCACACGAAGAGTCACAATGACTAATGAACTAGGACAAATGATTCACACACAGAGTCACAACGACTAATAAACAAGGACAAATGGTTCACACAACGAGTCACAAGGACTAATGAACAAGGACAAATGATTCACACAACGAGTGACAATGACTAATAAACAAGGAAAAAAGGTTCACACATTGAGTCACAAGGCCTAATGAACAAGGACAAATGATTCACACAACGAGTCACAACGACTAATGTACTAGGACAAATGATTCACACAAAGAGTCACAATGGCTAATGAACAAGGACAAATGATTCACACAACGAGTCACAATGAGTAATTAACTAGGATAAAGGATTCACACAAAGAGTCACAATAAATAATGACCAAGGACAAATGATTTACACAACGAGTCACAATGAGTAATTAACTAGGACAAATGATTCACACAAAGAGTTATAATAACAAACGAACAATGACAAATGGTTCAAACAACGAGTCACAAGTACTAATGAACAAGGACAAATGATTCACACAACGAGTCATAATGACTAATGAATAAAGACAAATGGTTCGCACAACGAGTCACAATGAGTAATTAACTAGGACAAATGATTCACACAAAGAGTCATAATAACTAATGAACAATGACAAATGGTTCAAACAACGAGTCACAAGGACTAATGAACAAGGACAAATGATTCACACAACGAGTCATAATGACTAATGAATAAAGATAAATGGTTCGCACAACGAGTCACAATGTGTAATTAACTAGGACAAATGATTCACACAAAGAGTCATCATAACTAATGAACAATGACAAATGGTTAACACAACGACTCACAAGGACTAATGAACAGGGACAAATGATTCACACAACGAGTCACAACGACTAATGAACAAGGACAAATGATTCACACAACGAGTCACAATGGCTAATGAACAAGGACAAATGATTCACACGACGAGTCACAATGACTAATGAACTAGGACAAATGATTCACACGAGTCACAATGACTAATAAACAAGGACAAATGGTTCACACAACGAGTCACAAGGACTAATGAACAAGGACAAATGATTCACACGACGAGTCACAATGACTAATGAACTAGGACAAATGATTCACACAAAGAATTACAACGACTAATAAACAAGGACAAATGGTTCACACAAAGAGTCACAACGACTAATAAACAAGGAAAAATGGTTCAAACAACAAGTCACAACGACTAATGAACAAGGACAAATGATTCACACGACGAGTCACAATGACTAATGAACTAGGACAAATGATTCACACAAAGAGTCACAATGACTAATAAACAAGGACAAATGGTTCACACAACGAGTCACAAGGACTAATGAACAAGGACAAATGATTCACACGACGAGTCACAATGACTAATAAACAAGGACAAATGGTTCAAACAAAGAATCACAACGACTAATAAACAAGGACAAATGGTTTACACAAAGAGTCACAACGACTAATAAACAAGGACAAATGGTTCACACAACGAGTCACAATGGCTAATGAACGAGGACAAATGAGTCACACAACGAGTCACAATGGCTGATGAACAAGGACAAATGATTCACACGACGAGTCACAATGACTAATGAACTAGGACAAATGATTCATACAAAGAGTCGCAACGACTAATAAAAAGGACAAATGGTTCACCCAACGAGTCACAAGGACTAATGAACAAGGACAAATGATTCACACGACGAGTCACAATGACTAATGAACTAGGACAAATGATTTACACAAAGAGTCACAATGACTAATAAACAAGGACAAATGGTTCACACAACGAGTCACAATGAGTAATTAACTAGGATAAATAATGACCAAGGAGAAATGATTTACACAACGAGTCACAATGAGTAATTAACTAGGACAAATGATTCACACAAAGAGTCATAATAACAAATGAACAATGACAAATGGTTCACACAAAGAGTCAAAAGGACTAATGAACAAGGACAAATGATTCACACAACGAGTCATAATGACTAATGAATAAAGACAAATGGTTAGACAAATGAGTCACAATTACTAATGAACTAGGACAAATGATTCACACAAAGAGTCACAATGACTAATAAACAAGGACAAATGGTTCACACAACGAGTCACAAGGACTAATGAACAAGGACAAATGATTCACACGAAGAGTCACAATGACTAATGAACTAGGACAAATGATTCACACACAGAGTCACAACGACTAATAAACAAGGACAAATGGTTCACACAACGAGTCACAAGGACTAATGAACAAGGACAAATGATTCACACAACGAGTGACAATGACTAATAAACAAGGAAAAAAGGTTCACACAATGAGTCACAAGGACTAATGAACAAGGACAAATGATTCACACAACGAGTCACAATGACTAATGTACTAGGACAAATGATTCACACAAAGAGTCACAATGGCTAATGAACAAGGACAAATGATTCACACAACGAGTCACAATGAGTAATTAACTAGGATAAAGGATTCACACAAAGAGTCACAATAAATAATGACCAAGGACAAATGATTTACACAACGAGTCACAATGAGTAATTAACTAGGACAAATGATTCACACAAAGAGTTATAATAACAAACGAACAATGACAAATGGTTCAAACAACGAGTCACAAGTACTAATGAACAAGGACAAATGATTCACACAACGAGTCATAATGACTAATGAATAAAGACAAATGGTTCGCACAACGAGTCACAATGAGTAATTAACTAGGACAAATGATTCACACAAAGAGTCATAATAACTAATGAACAATGACAAATGGTTCACACAACGACTAATAAACAAGGACAAATGGTTCACACAAAGAGTCACAACGACTAATAAACATGGACAAATGGTTCACACAACGAGTCACAAAGACTAATAAACAATGACAAATGATTCACACGACGAGTCACAAGACTAATGAAGTAGGATAAATGATTCACACAAAGAGTCACAATGACTAATAAACAAGGACAAATGGTTCACACAACGAGTCACAAAGACTAATGAACAATGACAAATGATTCACACGAAGAGTCACAATGACTAATGAACTAGAACAAATGATTCACACAAAGAGTCACAATTACTAACAAACAAGGACAAATGGTTCACACAACGAGTCACAATGACTAATAAACAAGGACAAATGGTTCACACAACGAGTCACAAGGACTAATGAACAAGGACAAATGATTCACACAACGAGTCACAACGACTAATGTACTAGGACAAATTTTTCACACAAAGAGTCACAATGACTAATGAACAAGGACAAATGATTCACACAACGAGTCACAATGAGTAATTAACTAGGACAAATGATTCACACAAAGAGTCATAATAACTAATGAACAATGACAAATGGTTCACACAACGACTAATAAACAAGGACAAATGGTTCACACAAAGAGTCACAACGACTAATAAACAAGGACAAATGGTTCACACAACGAGTCACAAAGACTAATGAACAATGACAAATGATTCACACGACGAGTCACAAGACTAATCAACTTGGATAAATGATTCACACAAAGAGTCACAATGACTAATAAACAAGGACAAATGGTTCACACAACGAGTCACAAAGACTAATAAACAAGGACAAATGATTCACACGACGAGTCACAATGACTAATGAACTAGAACAAATGATTCACACAAAGAGTCACAATGACTAACAAACAAGGACAAATGGTTCACACAACGAGTCACAAGGACTAATGAACAAGGACAAATGATTCACACAACGAGTCACAATGACTAATAAACAAGGACAAATGGTTCACACAACGAGTCACAAGGACTAATGAACAAGGACAAATGATTCACACAACGAGTCACAACGACTAATGTACTAGGACAAATGATTCACTCAAAGAGTCACAATGACTAATGAACAAGGACAAATGATTCACACAACGAGTCACAATGAGTAATTAACTAGGATAAAGGATTCACACAAACAGTCACAATAAATAATGACCAAGGACAAATGATTTACACAACGAGTCACAATGAGTAATTAAATAGGACAAATGATTCACACAAAGAGTCATAATAACTAATGAACAATGACAAATGGTTCAAACAACGAGTCACAAGTACTAATGAACAAGGACAAATGATTCACACAACGAGTCATAATGACTAATGAATAAAGACAAATGGTTCGCACAGCGAGTCACAATGACTAATGAACTAGGACAAATGATTCACACAAAGAGTCACAATGACTAATAAACAAGGACAAATGGTTCACACAACGAGTCACAAGGACTAATGAACAAGGACAAATGATTCACACGAAGAGTCACAATGACTAATGAACTAGGACAAATGATTCACACACAGAGTCACAACGACTAATAAACAAGGACAAATGGTTCACACAACGAGTCACAAGGACTAATGAACAAGGACAAATGATTCACACAACGAGTGACAATGACTAATAAACAAGGAAAAAAGGTTCACACATTGAGTCACAAGGCCTAATGAACAAGGACAAATGATTCACACAACGAGTCACAACGACTAATGTACTAGGACAAATGATTCACACAAAGAGTCACAATGGCTAATGAACAAGGACAAATGATTCACACAACGAGTCACAATGAGTAATTAACTAGGATAAAGGATTCACACAAAGAGTCACAATAAATAATGACCAAGGACAAATGATTTACACAACGAGTCACAATGAGTAATTAACTAGGACAAATGATTCACACAAAGAGTTATAATAACAAACGAACAATGACAAATGGTTCAAACAACGAGTCACAAGTACTAATGAACAAGGACAAATGATTCACACAACGAGTCATAATGACTAATGAATAAAGACAAATGGTTCGCACAACGAGTCACAATGAGTAATTAACTAGGACAAATGATTCACACAAAGAGTCATAATAACTAATGAACAATGACAAATGGTTCAAACAACGAGTCACAAGGACTAATGAACAAGGACAAATGATTCACACAACGAGTCATAATGACTAATGAATAAAGATAAATGGTTCGCACAACGAGTCACAATGTGTAATTAACTAGGACAAATGATTCACACAAAGAGTCATAATAACTAATGAACAAGGATAAATGAGTCACACAACGAGTCACAATGGCTGATGAACAAGGACAAATGATTCACACGACGAGTCACAATGACTAATGAACTAGGACAAATGATTCATACAAAGAGTCGCAACGACTAATAAACAAGGACAAATGGTTCACCCAACGAGTCACAAGGACTAATGAACAAGGACAAATGATTCACACGACGAGTCACAATGACTAATGAACTAGGACAAATGATTTACACAAAGAGTCACAATGACTAATAAACAAGGACAAATGGTTCACACAACGAGTCACAATGAGTAATTAACTAGGATAAAGGATTCACACAAAGAGTCACAATAAATAATGACCAAGGACAAATGATTTACACAACGAGTCACAATGAGTAATTAACTAGGACAAATGATTCACACAAAGAGTCATAATAACTAATGAACAATGACAAATGGTTCAAACAACGAGTCACAAGTACTAATGAACAAGGAAAAATGATTCACACAACGAGTCATAATGACTAATGAATAAAGACAAATGGTTCGCACAACGAGTGACAATGAGTAATTAACTAGGACAAATGATTCACACAAAGAGTCATAATAACTAATGAACAATGACAAATGGTTAACACAACGACTCACAAGGACTAATGAACAGGGACAAATGATTCACACAACGAGTCACAACGACTAATGAACAAGGACAAATGATTCACACAACGAGTCATAATGGCTAATGAACAAGGACAAATGATTCACACGACGAGTCACAATGACTAATGAACTAGGACAAATGATTCACACAACAAGTCACAATGACTAATAAACAAGGACAAATGGTTCACACAACGAGTCACAAGGACTAATGAACAAGGACAAATGATTCACACGACGAGTCACAATGACTAATGAACTAGGACAAATGATTCACACAAAGAATTACAACGACTAATAAACAAGGACAAATGGTTCACACAAAGAGTCACAACGACTAATAAACAAGGAAAAATGGTTCAAACAACAAGTCACAAGGACTAATGAACAAGGACAAATGATTCACACGACGAGTCACAATGACTAATGAACTAGGACAAATGATTCACACAAAGAGTCACAATGACTAATAAACAAGGACAAATGGTTCACACAACGAGTCACAAGGACTAATGAACAAGGACAAATGATTCACACGACGAGTCACAATGACTAATAAACAAGGACAAATGGTTCAAACAAAGAATCACAACGACTAATAAACAAGGACAAATGGTTTACACAAAGAGTCACAACGACTAATAAACAAGGACAAATGGTTCAAACAACGAGTCACAAGGACTAATGAACAAGGACAAATGATTCACACGACGAGTCACAATGACTAACGAATTAGGACAAATGATTCACACAACGAGTCACAATGACTAATGTACTAGGACAAATGATTCACACAACGAGTCACAATGAGTAATTAAATAGGATAAAGGATTCACACAAAGAGTCACAATAAATAATGACCAAGGACAAATGATTTACACAACGAGTCACAATGAGTAATTAACTAGGACAAATGATTCACACAAAGAGTCATAATAACTAATGAACAATGACAAATGGTTCAAACAACGAGTCACAAGGACTAATGAACAAGGACAAATGATTCACACAACGAGTCATAATGACTAATGAATAAAGACAAATGGTTCGCACAACGAGTCACAATGTGTAATTGTTGGGGTTGGTGTCCTTAACAGTTAGTGCAAGGACTTATAAACCTCTAAAAGGATCAAAGGGCATACTTTGGTATTATTATCAGTTGATCCACGTTTATCAATAACGGTTGGCTTGCTAGATAAGTTTGACGTTATTGTCATACAGATGGCGGTGATCAACTGGTCCCTAAAAGTCACACCTATAGGATACGTTCGAGAGATGTGACGGTATGAAAATACTGTCATGTAGATGCCAAAATTGACTAACCAGTTAGTCCGAGTTATTTGACTAAGTAATTAGTCAAATACGTGATGTTGAGATATTATATTTAATACGGATTAAATATCATGGGCTAAGGCGAATTAACCAGTTAATTCGTGAAATTAAATATACGTGATTTATATTTAATTAAATGTATATTAAAATAATTATACAATACTGTTTTGTCGGACACGTATTAATAATTCAGCTAACCCGTATTATTAGCTGATGCCTTAATTTCCGATAACCGATAACAGTTTATAATACAAACCCGTCATATACATTTTAGTAATTAACGAACCGGACCTCGAGTTAAAACCAAGAGGAAGTGGAAGCCCACTTCCCTGTGTGGGTCACGGTTCTCGGCCGAATAGGAGAACAAAAGGAGACCTCCTCCTTCATTAAACCTAATCATCATTTGAGAGAAAATTAGGGTTTCGAAAGAGCATTCTTCTCTGTAGAAACTGAGATCTCACATCTCGACAAAACTCACAACAGTTCTCCCTATATTGCAAGGCAATCGGAGAACACTGTTCTAGCACAAGGGCATATCTCGGACCAAGTCTTGGGTGCAACGATTAGGAGGGAATCTGCTTAGATTTCTGATCTTTACGCCGCAATTAAAAGGACCCGAGGTTGATTTCTATACACTTATCGTTTCTATTGTTTTATCGCTTTATGACTATAAATTGCATGTAAATTTTACGTTATAGTCCTGCAATATAAGGGGTAGTATACGGATATTAACCCACAAGTGGTATCAGAGCGAGGCCACGTGATTTTTTCATGTGTTTTTCATAAAACGATCTTGAAACGATTTTGTTTTGGCTAAAAATTTGTCTCGGCAGCCTATTTTTCACTCGGCAGAATTTTTTTTTTTTTTAAATTTGCTGCGTTTTTTTATGGTTGCTTTGGGAACCGTGTCTTGTTTACACGGTTGCTCTCGATGTTTTTGTGCTTAAAAACCCGTGCCCAGTATACACGGCAGAATTTGCTTGAAATCGTGTCATGTATTACATGGTTTTATCATCTTTCTCGATTTGGTTTTATGCATATTGTTGTTTTATACAGAGATTATAACAATATGTCATGTTTTATCAATTATCAAATTTGTTTTGATGCGTTTTGATCGAAATTTCAATTGATTTTATCTCGAAAATCAGTTTTCACGAGGGTTTTGGTTTTTCCAGAGGTTTTCAGCCACTTTTGCATTCGATCGAGCGTATTTCTACTCGATCGAGTGCTGTTTTTGTCTTGTTTTTGATCGATCGAGTCCCTGTTGTACTCGATCGACCCTGTCTCAAAACCTTTTGCTCGATCGAGTCCTTGCTGTACTCGATCGACCTGTTTTCAAAACCCCTCTGCTCGATCGAGTTGTCCTCGTACTCGATCGAGTAGTGTTGCTGATATAGGTACTCGATCGACCACCAGTTTAGTCGATCGAGCACCTCCTGATTAGCATTCCTCTCGATCAACTTGCAGTTCAGTCGATCGAGCTCCCCTGTCCCTCGATCGAGCACTTATGTCCCTGGATCGAGGGATTTCATCTTTAACAGCTTTGAAAATTTGTTTCTTTTGATTTAAATTTTCCTTTGGCTTTAATATGTACTTTATCCGGATATAGTACACTCGCTTAATAGTGAATCGGTTCACTCACGTACCATATAGTTGTTTTAAAGTGTTTTTAAAATGACGGATTATAATAGATTAAAATTAAATGATAGAAGCGGTTTTATCACACGAATTTTAATCATTAAAAGGTGGTTTGGATAAATTTAACATAATTACAGAATTATGTCACGAATGAATTTGTTTTAGTTGATGCATTTTTATTTATCGTTTTGTTGAATGCCGTGAATGCCTTTTTATTACGTATTTAATTTTACAAGCGATTGTAACTTAGTGTGGCCTTAGTAGAACGTGTTACCGTAATGATGGAACACGGTCTTGGTTGTATTTTGAGATCTTGTATCTCCGTTTTGGATTTTTTCACTTGTAATTACAGTTTTAATTAGAATGTAAATAGGTTTATATTTGTAATTTTAATTGTAATTTTTGAGAAGACCAAAGATGGAGACCGGATGCTCACTCCCGCTACTTGGATCAAGATGGAACATCAAGACAAGCTTTTCGGGTCCAACGGTGGATTCCAAAGTTGTATTATGTTCTTTTACTAGGATAGGCCACACTAGGACTTTTTTATTTACGTTTTTGCATTCATTTATTTATTTTTCGCAACGATAATATGCATCATATTCCGCCTAAAAACCAAACCACCTAATTTATTGCATGAAAAACCGACACATATAGAGGTCACGAGTTAGTTTTCATTGACATTCTCATGTCACACGTTTTAAGCCATCATCTAAATTAATTCATTCACGACAGACGCTAGTTATTCGTTCACTTAAAAATGAATTATAATTTAGTTGATGGGATCTTCCTCGTATAAACTAAAATTGAGAACAGTCTTTATAGGTCAAACTCCAATGAGTCCCTTCTTCGTCGGTAGGCATACTATGACCCCTTCTACGTCGGGTAAGTTGGAACCGATTGACCTATTTTATCTCAACACTATGGTCACTCGTACGATCCTGTGATCATGGTGGACTATAGATAGGATTTACGGAAATCTATCGACCAAGAGTTCTTCCGGAAGAATTAGCTAAACAGTTGGCTTATCAATTTACAGAAATTGAGTCTTGGGATCACTTGTATCATTCTTGAGGGAGATCAATTATGCAAGTGCAAGAGTCTACATGTTTAAAATGAATTTTAAAATAGACTTAAATCACCTCGATGAGTTGCTTATTTCGTTTTGTTTTTCTTTCTTTTTCAGTGTAGATCACGTTTTTACTGCTAAAACAACAAATGGCTGGTTCAAGTGATAACCCAATGCCAAGTGCCACATTGGACCGTGAGTCCTGGCTTAGGATCTTCATGAGTCGGATGAATCGATCTACTCGATCAAAGAATGACGGATCCAACTTCGCGGACTGGGAGGCGGCATTACGGAATGCTTGCCGCGCTGCGACGGAAAGCTCAAATATCTGCTTGAGCCCATGCCGTTAAACCCAGGCCCCACGGCTGGAATTAACGAAATCGACAAGTATAACGATTTCGCTTTAGAAGCGGGTGCGGTAAAGAACGTACTTATTTTTGCAATGGAACCCAATTTGCAGAAACGCTTCATAGCCCAAGGTGCAAACAAGATTTTCACCACGCTCACTAAGGAATTCTCGAAAGCACCGAGAATCGTGACCTATGAGCATACCACTCGCTTCTTTGATGCGAGACTCGAGAAAGGCCAACCTGGTTAGCCCACACATTCTCGGCATGATTGAGAATGTCGAAAAACCGGAGACCTTTAACCGTAACATCGGCGAGAATATTGTTATCGACCGTATTCTTCATTCACTCCACGATGGTTATTCGCAATTCAGAGCGAATTACTATATGAATGATTTGAAGAAAACTCCCCATGAACTGCACTCCCTCCTCGTACAGACCGAGAAGGACATGAAGTGCGGCGGGAGTTCGAAACAGGATGTCCTCGTTGTGTCAAACAAAGGGAAAGGTAAGGGCAAAGCTCCCAAAAACCTAACGAGAGGTAAGGCGAAGTTCAAGAAGTCGGGTTCAGGGAAGAGTGGTCCTGGTGAGTCGAGTAACTCATCAGGCATGACAAAGAGCAAGAGTGATAACATGGAATGCCATCATTGCCACAAGAATGGGCATTGGAGACGCACATGTCCTGTTTATCATGAGGACTTAAAGGCAGGTCGTGTTAAACCTGTTGGTATGTCTTCTCTCTCTTCTACTTTTATTCATATGATTGAGATTAACCACGCAAGTTACGGAACTTGGGTACTTGATACTTGGTTGTGGTTCTCATCTGTGTAATCATGTGCGGGGCTCAAAACATCGAACCCCTCGTAAAGGGTGAGGTGGACCTGCGTGTTGGGAATGGAGCAAGAGTAGCCGCCATCTCCAAGGGGACATATGTGATCCAGCTTCCAAGCGGATTTGAGTTATCATTATATGATTGCTATTATGTACCTAGTCTTTCCAAAAACATTATTTCAGTTTCTGCGCTTGATAAACTTGGTTTTTCATTTGTAATAGAAAACAATGCTTGCATTTTCTCATTACACGATATGATTTACGGCAAGGCAGTTTCCATGAACGGAATTTATGTTTTAGATCAGACCTCGGAAATATTACACGTAATGAATAAAAAGTTAAAGGTTGGTGACAAAGATCAAACGTATCTATGGCACTGCCGTATGGGACACATTAATGAGAAACGCGTAAAACAAATTTTCATCAAACATGGAGCTATCTCGGCCTTTGATTTTCAATCATTTGGCACGTGTGAATCATGTCTCATCGGTAAGATGACTCGGATTTCCTTCAAAGGTGTTGGAATGCGCGCTGCTGACCTATTAGGGCTCATACACACGGATGTATGTGGTCCTATGTCAATCACCGCACGAGAAGGCTATAGGTATTTCATCACTTTCACGGACGATTTGAGTAGATATGGCTATGTCTACTTAATGAAGCACAAAAGTGAATCCTTTGAGAAATTCAAGGAATACCAAAATAGGGTGCAGAACCTATTGGGTAGAAAGATAAAAACACTGCGTTCGGATCGTGGTGGCGAGTATCTTTCTCACGAGTTTGATCAACACCTAAAGGACTGTGGGATTGCCCTACAGTTGACTCCACCTGGAACACCTCAGCTGAACGGTGTATCCGAACGGAGAAATCGAACACTACTTGATATGGTTCGATCCATGATGAGTCACACGGTTTTACCTGATTCATTATGGGGTTATGCTCTTATGTCAGCCGCTCTAATACTTAACCGAAGTCCGTCTAAAGCTGTTGACAAGACTCCATATGAACTATGGAAGGGAACGGTCCCTAACTTGTCCTTTATACGGGTTTGGGGCTGCGAGGCTTATGTCAAGTGGAGACCTGAAGATAAGCTCGGCCCGCGATCGGTCAAGACATACTTTATAGGTTATCCTAAAGGATCACGTGGTCATTACTTCTATTCGCCAACCGAACAACGTGTTTTTGTTGCGGCGAGTGCGACATTCTTAGAGAAGGAATTTCTCGAGAATGCAAAGAGTGATAGAACCTTCGACCTGTCGGAGATTCCAGAACCAAACACCGAGCAACCATTGGAGGAACCTGTTCCTTCAATCCCGGCTGCGGTGAATATTCCTGAGGAACCTAGGAGGTCGGGAAGAGTCTCTATTCCTCCGGACAGATACATCGGTATGGTCGAGGAACATGACATAGATGACGTTCTACTCTTAACGAGTAGTGAACCCGCAACCTATAAAGGTGCCATGACCATTCGACTCAAAGCTATGGCTTGAGGCCATGCAATCCGAGATGGACTCCATGTATGAGAACAACGTATGGGATCTTGTTGACTTACTCGCTAAGGTTCGTCCCCTTCAATGCAAATGGCTTTACAAGATAAAGCATTCTGTGGAAGGTCGGCAAGATATCTACAAAGCACGACTAGTTGCCAAAGGTTTCACCCAAGTGCCAGGTTTGCACTACGATGAGATTTTTGCACCCGTAGTTATCTTTGCGTTCCATTCGGATTATCTTAGCGATTGCCGCTTTTCATGACTATGAAATTTGGCAAATGGATGTGAAAACCGCCTTCTTAAACGGCTTTTTGGAGGAAGAGTTGTACATGGTACAACCCGAAGGTTTCATCGATCCAGTACATCCTAAGAAAGTGTGCAAGCTTAAGCGTTCCATTTATGGACTTAAGCAAGCATCAAGGAGTTGGAATCATCGCTTCGACCAAGTGATAAAAGACAATGGATTTACTCGATCGGTCGAGGAACCATGTCTATATATCAAGTCGAGTGGGAGCAAGATTGTCTTCCTAATATTGTATGTTGACGACATACTCCTGATTGGGAATGACATACCTCTCTTAACTTCGGTGAAAGTATGGTTGAAGAACCATTTCCAGATGAAAGATCTGGGAGAGGCACAGAGAATTCTAGGCATCCGTATCTATCGAGATAGATCACGACGGATGTTATCTCTCGATCAGAGTCTTACATAGACAAAGTCCTAGAGAGATTCAGCATGACTAACTCCAAAAAGGGTTTCTTCCTATGGCTCCAGGGGTGCATTTGAGCCAGTCTCGGCACCGAGACACCGGAAGAGAAAGAGCGCATGACACGGATTCCTTATGCTTCGGCTATAGGATCAATCATGTATGCCATGATATGCACACGTCCGGACGTGGCATATGCATTGAGTATGACAAGTCGATTCCAACAAAGAACCAGGTGAACCACATTGGCTGGCTGTCAAGAACATTCTTAAGTACCTCCGGAGGACTAAAGATTGGGTATTGACTTATGGAGGCTCTCAAAAGCTATGCGCAACCTGATTCTGCAGATGCTAGCTTCCAAACGGATCGTGATGACTCGAAATCTCGGTCGATTCGTTTTTACTCTTAATGGCGCTGCAGTCACCGGAAGAGTTCAAAACAAACTCATTACAAGAGATTCTACGACGAGTCCGAGTACTATGCCGCGTCTGAAGCTACAAAGGAAGCGATATGGATGCGTCAATTCTTACATGGACTATCTGTAGTGCCTAGTTCGAATGACCCGATCACCATCTATTGCGACAATAGTGGTGCCATCTTCCAAGCTAAGGAGCCTAAGTCTAGCAACAAGTCTAGACATGTACAACGGAAAGCTCATCTAATCCGGGATTACGTGGAGCAAAAGATAGTAGTGATAGAAAAGATTGCTAGAGATGATAACATAGCAGATCCTCTCACTAAAGCATTACGACAAGATAAGCATGAAGGGCACGTAAATTCCATGGGAATCAAACGTGTTACTGAGTTGTAGTACTCTTTTATGGATCAGATTCATTCTCCTTTGTACTCTATACGACATCATCGTTTTGATATTTTATATATATATTTTGTTTTTCATGTGGAATTGTACGACAATTTTGAACACCACAAAGTGAATCGGACAAACATCATATATTGTTAGTCCTTAATTGCCCACATGAGCGATAACTCGCAATTATTTTGTGACGTTGGTTGATGGTGGGTTCAACGAGCCATAAGTCAACCGGTTGACCGACCAATCACGAGAGGCGATTTATACGGATATTTCGTAGGACACAATTGTGACATCGACGTGGAGTCCTAAATGTTTTATAACATTCGTTGCCCGGTCGTGGATAGGACCTCCATGGTGATCCTAAGAGTCGATTCTTTGACTATCGACTGTCTCTTGAGACTACGGCCGATTTTGGGTGACTTTGGTTTCTTTCTCACGGTCATCCGTAACTGGGGGCCAAGTAGATTTTTTCTGGGTCATTTCATGTTGTGCTTAGATCGGAAGGAGTCGAGTTGAAGGAAATATTCAGCCTTTATCGGTACTCGATATTTCTCGGGGCCACTCGAGGAGTCAGAATCGAAATGCATGGCCATGCTCGGATACGGATTCGTTTTATCGGTTAAGTTACTCTCTAGTCGGCGAAACCACTCTAGATACAGATCGATTGTAAAATACGACCTTTGCGGATCCAGATCTGCAAATTGTTTTACATTGAGTGGGAGAAATTTTAAATGAATATGAGAATCGGTTATCGCACATACACTTGTACGGACAAGTGGGAGTTTGTTGGAGCTTGTGTCCTCCAGTTAGTGCGGATAACGTCATTGCACATGCACTTGTACGGACAAGTGGGAGCTTGTTGGGGTTGGTGTCCTTAACAGTTAGTGCAAGGACTTATAAACCTCTAAAAGGATCAAAGGGCATACTTTTGGTATTATTATCGGTTGATCCACGTTTATCAATAACGGTTGGCTTGCTAGATAAGTTTGACGTTATTGTCATACAGATGGCGGTGATCAACTGGTCCCTAAAAGTCACACCTATAGGATACGTTCGAGAGATGTGACGGTATGAAAATACTGTCATGTAGATGCCAAAATTGACTAACCAGTTAGTCCGAGTTATTTGACTAAGTAATTAGTCAAATACGTGATGTTGAGATATTATATTTAATACGGATTAAATATCATGGGCTAAGGCGAATTAACTGTTAATTCGTGAAATTAAATATACGTGATTTATATTTAATTAAATGTATATTAAAATAATTATACAATACTGTTTTGTCGGACACGTATTAATAATTCAGCTAACCCGTATTATTAGCTGATGCCTTAATTTCCGATAACCGATAACAGTTTATAATACAAACCCGTCATATACATTTTAGTAATTAACGAACCGGACCTCGAGTTAAAACCAAGAGGAAGTGGAAGCCCACTTCCCTGTGTGGGTCACGGTTCTCGGCCGAATAGGAGAACAAAAGGAGACCTCCTCCTTCTGTTAAACCTAATCATCATTTGAGAGAAAATTAGGGTTTCGAAAGAGCATTCTTCTCTGTAGAAACTGAGATCTCACATCTCGACAAAACTCACAACAGTTCTCCCTATATTGCAAGGCAATCGGAGAACACTGTTCTAGCACAAGGGCATATCTCGGACCAAGTCTTGGGTGCAACGATTAGGAGGGAATCTGCTTAGATTTCTGATCTTTACGCCGCAATTAAAAGGACCCGAGGTTGATTTCTATACACTTATCGTTTCTATTGTTTTATCGCTTTATGACTATAAATTGCATGTAAATTTTACGTTATAGTCCTGCAATATAAGGGGTAGTATACGGATATTAACCCACAGTAATTAACTAGGACAATAGATTCACACAAAGAGTCATAATAACTAATGAACAAGGACAAATGATTTACACAACGAGTCACAATGAGTAATTAACTAGGACAAATGATTCACACAAAGAGTCATAATAACTAATGAACAAGGACAAATGATTCACACGACGAGTCACAATGACTAATGAACTAGGACAAATGAT
The DNA here is from genome assembly GCF_048544455.1 of Silene latifolia. Classification (NCBI taxonomy): domain Eukaryota; kingdom Viridiplantae; phylum Streptophyta; class Magnoliopsida; order Caryophyllales; family Caryophyllaceae; genus Silene; species Silene latifolia. The sequence continues at coordinate 205,895 of NW_027413202.1, read as the reverse complement.
TCACACAACGAGTCACGATGAGTAATTAACTAGGATAAAGGATTCACACAAAGAGTCACAATAAATAATGACCAAGGACAAATGATTTACACAACGAGTCACAATGAGTAATTAACTAGGACAAATGATTCACACAAAGAGTCATAATAACTAATGAACAATGACAAATGGTTCAAACAACGAGTCACAAGTACTAATGAACAAGGAAAAATGATTCACACAACGAGTCATAATGACTAATGAATAAAGACAAATGGTTCGCACAACGAGTCACAATGAGTAATTAACTAGGACAAATGATTCACACAAAGAGTCATAATAACTAATGAACAATGACAAATGGTTCACACAACGACTCACAAGGACTAATGAACAGGGACAAATGATTCACACAACGAGTCACAACGACTAATGAACAAGGACAAATGATTCACACAACGAGTCACAATGGCTAATGAACAAGGACAAATGATTCACACGACGAGTCACAATGACTAATGAACTAGGACAAATGATTCACACAAAGAGTCACAACGACTAATAAACAAGGACAAATGGTTCACACAACAAGTCACAAGGACTAATGAACAAGGACAAATGATTCACACGACGAGTCACAATGACTAATGAACTAGGACAAATGATTCACACAAAGAGTCACAATGACTCATAACCAAGGACAAATGGTTCACACAACGAGTCACAAGGACTAATGAACAAGGATAAATGATTCACACGACGAGTCACAATGACTAACGAATTAGGACAAATGATTCACACAACGAGTCACAATGACTAATGTACTAGGACAAATGATTCACACAACGAGTCACAATGAGTAATTAACTAGGATAAAGAATTCACACAAAGAGTCACAATAAATAATGACCAAGGACAAATGATTTACACGAGTCACAATGTGTAATTAACTAGGACAAATGATTCACACAAAGAGTCATAATAACTAATGAACAATGACAAATGGTTCAAACAACGAGTCACAAGGACTAATGAACAAGGACAAATGATTCACACAACGAGTCATAATGACTAATGAATAAAGAAAAATGGTTCGCACAACGAGTCACAATGTGTAATTAACTAGGACAAATGATTCACACAAAGAGTCACAATAACTAATGAACAAGGACAAATGATTCACACAACGAGTCACAATGGCTAATGAACGAGGACAAATGATTCACACGACGAGTCACAATGACTTATGAACAACGACAATTTATTCACACAAAGAGTCACAACGACTAATAAACAAGGACAAATGGTTCACGCAACTAGTCACAAGGACTAATGAACAAGGACAAATCATTCACACGACGAGTCACAAGAACTAATGAACAAGTACAAATGATTCACACGACGAGTCACAATGACTAATGAATTAGGACAAATGATTCACACAACGAGTCACAATGACTAATGTACTAGGACAAATGATTCACACAACGAGTCACAATGAGTAATTAACTAGGATAAAGGCTTCACACAAAGAGTCACAATAAATAATGACCAAGGAGAAATGATTTACACAACGAGTCACAATGAGTAATTAACTAGGACAAATGATTCACACAAAGAGTCATAATAACAAATGAACAATGACAAATGGTTCACACAAAGAGTCACAAGGACTAATGAACAAGGACAAATGATTCACACAACGAGTCATAATGACTAATGAATAAAGACAAATGGTTCGCACAGCGAGTCACAATGACTAATGAACTAGGACAAATGATTCACACAAAGAGTCACAATGACTAATAAACAAGGACAAATGGTTCACACAACGAGTCACAAGGACTAATGAACAAGGACAAATGATTCACACGAAGAGTCACAATGACTAATGAACTAGGACAAATGATTCACACACAGAGTCACAACGACTAATAAACAAGGACAAATGGTTCACACAACGAGTCACAAGGACTAATGAACAAGGACAAATGATTCACACAACGAGTGACAATGACTAATAAACAAGGAAAAAAGGTTCACACAATGAGTCACAAGGACTAATGAACAAGGACAAATGATTCACACAACGAGTCACAACGACTAATGTACTAGGACAAATGATTCACACAAAGAGTCACAATGGCTAATGAACAAGGACAAATGATTCACACAACGAGTCACAATGAGTAATTAACTAGGATAAAGGATTCACACAAAGAGTCACAATAAATAATGACCAAGGACAAATGATTTACACAACGAGTCACAATGAGTAATTAACTAGGACAAATGATTCACACAAAGAGTTATAATAACAAACGAACAATGACAAATGGTTCAAACAACGAGTCACAAGTACTAATGAACAAGGACAAATGATTCACACAACGAGTCATAATGACTAATGAATAAAGACAAATGGTTCGCACAACGAGTCACAATGAGTAATTAACTAGGACAAATGATTCACACAAAGAGTCATAATAACTAATGAACAATGACAAATGGTTCACACAACGACTAATAAACAAGGACAAATGGTTCACACAAAGAGTCACAACGACTAATAAACATGGACAAATGGTTCACACAACGAGTCACAAAGACTAATAAACAATGACAAATGATTCACACGACGAGTCACAAGACTAATGAAGTAGGATAAATGATTCACACAAAGAGTCACAATGACTAATAAACAAGGACAAATGGTTCACACAACGAGTCACAAAGACTAATGAACAATGACAAATGATTCACACGAAGAGTCACAATGACTAATGAACTAGAACAAATGATTCACACAAAGAGTCACAATTACTAACAAACAAGGACAAATGGTTCACACAACGAGTCACAATGACTAATAAACAAGGACAAATGGTTCACACAACGAGTCACAAGGACTAATGAACAAGGACAAATGATTCACACAACGAGTCACAACGACTAATGTACTAGGACAAATTTTTCACACAAAGAGTCACAATGACTAATGAACAAGGACAAATGATTCACACAACGAGTCACAATGAGTAATTAACTAGGACAAATGATTCACACAAAGAGTCATAATAACTAATGAACAATGACAAATGGTTCACACAACGACTAATAAACAAGGACAAATGGTTCACACAAAGAGTCACAACGACTAATAAACAAGGACAAATGGTTCACACAACGAGTCACAAAGACTAATGAACAATGACAAATGATTCACACGACGAGTCACAAGACTAATCAACTTGGATAAATGATTCACACAAAGAGTCACAATGACTAATAAACAAGGACAAATGGTTCACACAACGAGTCACAAAGACTAATGAACAAGGACAAATGATTCACACGACGAGTCACAATGACTAATGAACTAGAACAAATGATTCACACAAAGAGTCACAATGACTAACAAACAAGGACAAATGGTTCACACAACGAGTCACAAGGACTAATGAACAAGGACAAATGATTCACACAACGAGTCACAATGACTAATAAACAAGGACAAATGGTTCACACAACGAGTCACAAGGACTAATGAACAAGGACAAATGATTCACACAACGAGTCACAACGACTAATGTACTAGGACAAATGATTCACTCAAAGAGTCACAATGACTAATGAACAAGGACAAATGATTCACACAACGAGTCACAATGAGTAATTAACTAGGATAAAGGATTCACACAAAGAGTCACAATAAATAATGACCAAGGACAAATGATTTACACAACGAGTCACAATGAGTAATTAAATAGGACAAATGATTCACACAAAGAGTCATAATAACTAATGAACAATGACAAATGGTTCAAACAACGAGTCACAAGTACTAATGAACATGGACAAATGATTCACACAACGAGTCATAATGACTAATGAATAAAGACAAATGGTTCGCATACACAAATGAGTCACAATGACTAATGAACTAGGACAAATGATTCACACAAAGAGTCACAATGACTAATAAACAAGGACAAATGGTTCACACAACGAGTCACAAGGACTAATGAACAAGGACAAATGATTCACACGAAGAGTCACAATGACTAATGAACTAGGACAAATGATTCACACACAGAGTCACAACGACTAATAAACAAGGACAAATGGTTCACACAACGAGTCACAAGGACTAATGAACAAGGACAAATGATTCACACAACGAGTGACAATGACTAATAAACAAGGAAAAATGGTTCACACAATGAGTCACAAGGACTAATGAACAAGGACAAATGATTCACACAACGAGTCACAACGACTAATGTACTAGGACAAATGATTCACACAAAGAGTCACAATGGCTAACGAACAAGGACAAATGATTCACACAACGAGTCACAATGAGTAATTAACTAGGATAAAGGATTCACACAAAGAGTCACAATAAATAATGACCAAGGACAAATGATTTACACAACGAGTCACAATGAGTAAATTAACTAGGACAAATGATTCACACAAAGAGTTATAATAACTAATGAACAATGACAAATGGTTCAAACAACGAGTCACAAGTACTAATGAACAAGGACAAATGATTCACACAACGAGTCATAATGACTAATGAATAAAGACAAATGGTTCGCACAATGAGTCACAATGAGTAATTAACTAGGACAAATGATTCACACAAAGAGTCATAATAACTAATGAACAATGACAAATGGTTCACACAACGACTAATAAACAAGGACAAATGGTTCACACAAAGAGTCACAACGACTAATAAACAAGGACAAATGGTTCACACAACGAGTCACAAAGACTAATAAACAATGACAAATGATTCACACGACGAGTCACAAGACTAATGAAGTAGGATAAATGATTCACACAAAGAGTCACAATGACTAATAAACAAGGACAAATGGTTCACACAACGAGTCACAAAGACTAATGAACAATGACAAATGATTCACACGACGAGTCACAATGACTAATGAACTAGAACAAATGATTCACACAAAGAGTCACAATGACTAACAAACAAGGACAAATGGTTCACACAACGAGTCACAATGACTAATAAACAAGGACAAATGGTTCACACAACGAGTCACAAGGACTAATGAACAAGGACAAATGATTCACACAACGAGTCACAACGACTAATGTACTAGGACAAATGATTCACACAAAGAGTCACAATGACTAATGAACAAGGACAAATGATTCACACAACGAGTCACAATGAGTAATTAACTAGGATAAAGGATTCACACAAAGAGTCACAATAAATAATGACCAAGGACAAATGATTTATACAACGAGTCACAATGAGTAATTAACTAGAACAAATGATTCACACAAAGAGTCATAATAACTAATGAACAATGACAAATGGTTCAAACAACGAGTCACAAGTACTAATGAACAAGGACAAATGATTCACACAACGAGTCATAATGACTAATGAATAAAGACAAATGGTTCGCACAACGAGTCACAATGAGTAATTAACTAGGACAAATGATTCACACAAAGAGTCATAATAACTAATGAACAATGACAAATGGTTCACACAACGACTAATAAACAAGGACAAATGGTTCACACAAAGAGTCACAACGACTAATAAACAAGGACAAATTGTTTACACAACGAGTCACAAAGACTAATGAACAATGACAAATGATTCACACGACGAGTCACAAGACTAATCAACTTGGATAAATGATTCACACAAAGAGTCACAATGACTAATAAACAAGGACAAATGGTTCACACAACGAGTCACAAAGACTAATGAACAAGGACAAATGATTCACACGACGAGTCACAATGACTAATGAACTAGAACAAATGATTCACACAAAGAGTCACAATGACTAACAAACAAGGACAAATGGTTCACACAACGAGTCACAAGGACTAATGAACAAGGACAAATGATTCACACAACGAGTCACAATGACTAATAAACAAGGACAAATGGTTCACACAACGAGTCACAAGGACTAATGAACAAGGACAAATGATTCACACAACGAGTCACAACGACTAATGTACTAGGACAAATGATTCACTCAAAGAGTCACAATGACTAATGAACAAGGACAAAAAATTCACACAACGAGTCACAATGAGTAATTAACTAGGATAAAGGATTCACACAAAGAGTCACAATAAATAATGACCAAGGACAAATGATTTACACAACGAGTCACAATGAGTAATTAAATAGGACAAATGATTCACACAAAGAGTCATAATAACTAATGAACAATGACAAATGGTTCAAACAACGAGTCACAAGTACAAATGAACAAGGACAAATGATTCACACAACGAGTCATAATGACTAATGAATAAAGACAAATGGTTCGCACAACAAGTCACAATGAGTAATTAACTAGGACAAATGATTCACACAAAGAGTCATAATAACTAATGAACAATGACAAATGGTTCACCCAACGACTCACAAGGACTAATGAACAAGGACAAATGATTCACACAACGAGTCACAACGACTAATGAACAAGGACAAATGATTCACACAACGAGTCACAATGGCTAATGAACAAGGACAAATAATTCACACGACGAGTCACAATGACTAATGAACTAGGACAAATGATTCATACAAAGAGTCAAAACGACTAATAAACAAGGACAAATGGTTCACACAACAAGTCACAAGGACTAATGAACAAGGACAAATGATTCACACGACGAGTCACAATGACTAATGAACTAGGGATTCACACAAAGAGTCACAATGACCAATAACCAAGGACAAATGGTTCATACAACGAGTCACAAGGACTAATGAACAAGGACAAATGATTCACACGACGAGTCACAATGACTAACGAATTAGGACAAATGATTCACACAACGAGTCACAATGACTAATGTACTAGGACAAATGATTCACACAACGAGTCACAATGAGTAATTAACTAAGATAAAGGATTCACACAAACAGTAACAATAAATAATGACCAAGGACAAATGATTTACACAACGAGTCACAATGAGTAATTAACTAGGACAAATGATTCACACAAAGAGTCATAATAACTAATGAACAATGACAAATGGTTCAAACAACGAGTCACAAGGACTAATGAACAAGGACAAATGATTCACACAACGAGTCATAATGACTAATGAATAAAGACAAATGGTTCGCACAACGAGTCAAAATTTGTGTAATTAACTAGGACAAATAATTCACACAAAGAGTCATAATAACTAATGAACAAGGACAAATGATTCACACAACGACTCACAATGGCTGATGAACAAGGACAAATGATTCACACGATGAGTCACAATGACTAATGAACTAGGACAAATGATTCACACAAAGAGTCGCAACGACTAATAAACAAGGACAAATGGTTCACCCAACGAGTCACAAGGACTAATGAACAAGGACAAATGATTCACACAACGAGTCACAAGGACTAATGAACAAGGACAAATGATTCATCCGACGAGTCACAATGACTAATGAACTAGGACAAATAATTCACACAAAGAGTGACAATGACTAATAAACAAGGACAAATGGTTCACACAACGAGTCACAAGGACTAATGAACAAGGACAAATGATTCACACAACGAGTCACAATGACTAATAAACAAGGACAAATGGTTCACACAACGAGTTACAAGGACTAATGAACAAGGACAAATGATTCACACAACGAGTCACAATGACTAATGTACTAGGATAAATGATTCACACAAAGAGTCACAATGACTAACAAACAAGGACAAATGGTTCACACAACGAGTCACAATGACTAATAAACAAGGACAAATGGTTCACACAACGAGTCACAAGGACTAATGAACAAGGACAAATGATTCACACAACGAGTCACAACGACTAATGTACTAGGACAAATGATTCACACAAAGAGTCACAATGACTAATGAACAAGGACAAATGATTCACACAACGAGTCACAATGAGTAATTAACTAGGATAAAGGATTCACACAAAGAGTCACAATAAATAATGACCAAGGACAAATGATTTACACAACGAGTCACAATGAGTAATTAACTAGGACAAATGATTCACACAAAGAGTCATAATAACTAATGAACAATGACAAATGGTTCAAACAACGAGTCACATGTACTAATGAACAAGGACAAATGATTCACACAACGAGTCATAATGACTAATGAATAAAGACAAATGGTTCGCACAACGAGTCACAATGAGTAATTAACTAGGACAAATGATTCACACAAAGAGTCATAATAACTAATGAACAATGACAAATGGTTCACACAACGACTAATAAACAAGGACAAATGGTTCACACAAAGAGTCACAACGACTAATAAACAAGGACAAATGGTTCACACAACGAGTCACAAGGACTAATGAACAAGGATAAATGATTCACACGAAGAGTCACAATGACTAATGAACTAGGACAAATGATTCACACACAGAGTCACAACGACTAATAAACAAGGACAAATGGTTCACACAACGAGTCACAAGGACTAATGAACAAGGACAAATGATTCACACAACGAGTCACAATGACTAATAAACAAGGACAAATGGTTCACACAACGAGTCACAAGGACTAATGAACAAGGACAAATGATTCACACAACGAGTCACAACGACTAATGTACTAGGACAAATGATTCACACAAAGAGTCACAATGACTAATGAACTAGGACAAATGATTCACACAACGAGTCACAATGAGTAATTAACTAGGATAAAGGATTCACACAAAGAGTCACAATAAATAATGACCAAGGACAAATGATTTACACAACGAGTCACAATGAGTAATTAACTAGGACAAATGATTCACACAAAGAGTCATAATAACTAATGAACAATGACAAATGGTTCAAACAACGAGTCACAAGGACTAATGAACAAGGACAAATGATTCACACAACGAGTCATAATGACTAATGAATAAAGACAAATGGTTCGCACAACGAGTCAAAATTTGTGTAATTAACTAGGACAAATAATTCACACAAAGAGTCATAATAACTAATGAACAAGGACAAATGATTCACACAACGACTCACAATGGCTGATGAACAAGGACAAATGATTCACACGATGAGTCACAATGACTAATGAACTAGGACAAATGATTCACACAAAGAGTCGCAACGACTAATAAACAAGGACAAATGGTTCACCCAACGAGTCACAAGGACTAATGAACAAGGACAAATGATTCACACAACGAGTCACAAGGACTAATGAACAAGGACAAATGATTCATCCGACGAGTCACAATGACTAATGAACTAGGACAAATAATTCACACAAAGAGTGACAATGACTAATAAACAAGGACAAATGGTTCACACAACGAGTCACAAGGACTAATGAACAAGGACAAATGATTCACACAACGAGTCACAATGACTAATAAACAAGGACAAATGGTTCACACAACGAGTTACAAGGACTAATGAACAAGGACAAATGATTCACACAACGAGTCACAATGACTAATGTACTAGGACAAATGATTCACACAAAGAGTCACAATGACTAACAAACAAGGACAAATGGTTCACACAACGAGTCACAATGACTAATAAACAAGGACAAATGGTTCACACAACGAGTCACAAGGACTAATGAACAAGGACAAATGATTCACACAACGAGTCACAACGACTAATGTACTAGGACAAATGATTCACACAAAGAGTCACAATGACTAATGAACAAGGACAAATGATTCACACAACGAGTCACAATGAGTAATTAACTAGGATAAAGGATTCACACAAAGAGTCACAATAAATAATGACCAAGGACAAATGATTTACACAACGAGTCACAATGAGTAATTAACTAGGACAAATGATTCACACAAAGAGTCATAATAACTAATGAACAATGACAAATGGTTCAAACAACGAGTCACATGTACTAATGAACAAGGACAAATGATTCACACAACGAGTCATAATGACTAATGAATAAAGACAAATGGTTCGCACAACGAGTCACAATGAGTAATTAACTAGGACAAATGATTCACACAAAGAGTCATAATAACTAATGAACAATGACAAATGGTTCACACAACGACTAATAAACAAGGACAAATGGTTCACACAAAGAGTCACAACGACTAATAAACAAGGACAAATGGTTCACACAACGAGTCACAAGGACTAATGAACAAGGATAAATGATTCACACGAAGAGTCACAATGACTAATGAACTAGGACAAATGATTCACACAACGAGTCACAACGACTAATAAACAAGGACAAATGGTTCACACAACGAGTCACAAGGACTAATGAACAAGGACAAATGATTCACACAACGAGTCACAATGACTAATAAACAAGGACAAATGGTTCACACAACGAGTCACAAGGACTAATGAACAAGGACAAATGATTCACACAACGAGTCACAACGACTAATGTACTAGGACAAATGATTCACACAAAGAGTCACAATGACTAATGAACTAGGACAAATGATTCACACAACGAGTCACAATGAGTAATTAACTAGGATAAAGGATTCACACAAAGAGTCACAATAAATAATGACCAAGGACAAATGATTTACACAACGAGTCACAATGAGTAATTAACTAGGACAAATGATTCACACAAAGAGTCATAATAACTAATGAACAATGACAAATGGTTCAAACAACGAGTCACAAGTACTAATGAACAAGGACAAATGATTCACACAACGAGTCATAATGACTAATGAATAAAGACAAATGGTTCGCACAACGAGTCACAATGAGTAATTAACTAGGACAAATGATTCACACAAAGAGTCATAATAACTAATGAACAATGACAAATGGTTCACACAACGACTAATAAACAAGGACAAATGGTTCACACAAAGAGTCACAACGACTAATAAACAAGGACAAATGGCTCACACAACGAGTCACAAAGACTAATGAACAATGACAAATGATTCACACGACGTGTAACACCCGCGAATTTTCCATTTTGACATTTATAATTTAATTAACCATTCTATGTCTTATTTATATTTTAAATTATTTAATTTATTTAATTTCATCATTAAACATGATTTTTATAAATATTATATTTTTAAAGCTTAAGTTATATAAAATAAATATTTTGGTCGGATAATAATGATAATAATAATAATATTCTCCGTCTTGAGTTGTAGTGGGCTTGAGACGTAAATTCTTGTGTATATCGACTCAATTTTGCATGTTGGGCCTAGTATGACCAATGGACTCACATACTACTCCTTCCTCCTCATAAAAATAATGAGGGAAACCCTAACTACATCTTCCTCCTCAATTTCTCAGCATACATCCTCAACACAAACACCATTTTCATACTCTCCTCTTACAAATCTTCAAAACTCCACAACTTGCTCAATTTTTATCCGAATCAAGTGATTTTCGCGTCTATTTCTTCCTCTCATCACCCTCCTTCTTTCTAGGTAAGAAAAGAACCATCTTTCCTCCATTAATGGGGCTGTCGAGCCCTTCTCTACATGGTACCCTTTTTCTAGTTTCGATTCTTAGTCTTATTTTGTGTTTTCTTATGTTTAGGAGAAAGTTTAGTTGACCCGGAAGTGGATTCTTGAAAGGTAGACGAGTCTATTGTGGATTTAAGTGCAAAAAGGTAATGGTGATGGGTTACTCGACTTTCATGTTAAAATTGTGTGAATTATGTAGTATTTGATTCATATGAATGTTAAAGTTGGTATCTTTCATGACTTATAGTGATTTGGTGTTGATTAGAATACTTGTATGATGTTTTTCACATGTTAATGAGTAATTTTCATGCCTTGTGATAAGATGGTGAAATATGAGATTTGTCTTAAAGGAATTCCCTCATAATTGCATGATTAGACCTCACTTTAATGATTAATAATCAACCCCAAATGTTAATTACATCTTGAATGTAGTAATTTTCCATGTGTTCATCATATTAGAGGAGTACAAGATGATTGAAATTAAGATGGTTGAAATTGGAAGACTTTAGATGGTTGTTTAATGGAATTTGCGTGTACAGTGATCCCCTGCCGGTGGGCCGGCAGCCGGCCTACCCAACCGGCAGCGAGTATATGCGATTTTGATGTCTTTTATTATAGGGTGTACTCCCTGCCAGGTAGGCGAAGATGCGGTCAACCGGCAGAGAATACATAAAGTGCAAAGTTGAGCTTGTTTGGCTATAGGGTGTATTCCCTGCCGGTGGACCAGCAGCCGGTCGACCGGCAGAGAATACGCATTGAGCATTGTTGACCTTGTTTACCTTGACCTGTATTCCTGGGTGGGGCGCCAGGGACCGGAGAGAATACACTTTCGATTATTTTGGCTTTGTTTTACCTTGGCTTGTATTCCCTGCCGGTGGGCCGGCAGCCGGTGGACCGGCAGAGAATACACCTTCCTCTATTTTTGACCTTGTTTCACCTTGGCATGAATCCTCTGCCGGTGGGCCGGCAGCCGGTGCCCACGCCGGCAGAGAGTACCTGGTAATTGTTATACTCTTATGCTTATTCATACTTCACATGAATTGTTTACGTTATGTTTGTGCAATCATTGTTGCTCGTATTTGTGACCCGAGTGCGGCGATTTACATTGTGTGACTACTCGACATTCCTTATTTATTTTGCCCTCGGACATTGGGTCACGGTTAGGTGCCATTGTTTCCGAGTTGGGCTATTTTTCCTTCCGCCTCTTCGGACCGGGGGTCACGGTTAGGTGACAAGGTTCCGCTTGAGGTTACTCGACTTTCGGGCACGGTTAGGTGTACCATATTTCGAGTCTTGGATACGATTTGGTATCGTTTGTCGAATCGGGTGTCGTCCATCCCGAGAGTCTGGCCAGGTTTAGACTAGGACCGTATTATGATCGTCGTCCTACCAAGAGGTTGGAGTCTAGAGGGTTGTCTTGTTTGAGTCAAAGCCTTTGTAATGTCTTGCTTGTTACGGTCATTGGCGTGTCCTTATATACGAGAGTGCACGTCTTCTATGATTGTTTGTGAGAGTCTTGGTCCTATCGGATACTAGTGGTGAGATGCAAGCCCCTAGTTGCGATATGATCGCCGGGATTGATGTTCCCATCCGTTCTTATGGTGAGATGCGAGCCATAAGTATGAATGTGACATTAGTAGCCACGTCCCGTGCTATGGTTGTTAAGAGGTTTTCAAGTAATGGCTATTGGTTTCCATCCATGTATTCCCTATTTAATTGATCCGTTGTTTAACTTCTTCATATGATTTGATGCCTAATCTCATATCCATGTTTTGGTTACCTTGAATGCATGTTTAATATAATGTACCATGCCTATCTCATTAAGAATGCAATGTGCCTATCTCATTATGATTATCGTTTATATTCCCTTGTTCATATTATTCAAGTATGATGCATGATCAATAGGTTTAATTAAGTTCTTGCCTATGTGCATTTTGACATATTGTGGCTGGGAGAACCCTGAGTTACTCCCCACTGACTGTGGCGTTCATGTTTACATGAATGACAGGTTTGTGATGCAGATTATGGGGAAGACGTGTGAGCTAGCGAGAACGTTGAACCTTGGACCTTAGTTATAGTTTGCTTAGACTCACCTATCGTTAGACTTGTGTTTATTCGTGGGATATCTTTTCCCCAACGCACTTGTTTTTAATTGTAAAACTTAATTATCTTTCTTTTCATTTCTGTCCGATCACTTATGGTGGATTTCGCACTTTAAACTCTTAAAGGTTTTAAAAATCCCGTATTTTCCGCTTGGATTTAATAGTTCTTTTGATGCCTCATCGAGGGGTGTCACAGTTGGTATCAGAGCATATGTTGCTCCCGACGCACACACGTGTACCCCGAATTTAAATTGAACTTGACCTTGAATAATGAATGAGAGATGGGTAGACTAAAGGACCTAAGTTGGTAGTCTGTAGTGTGTTTGCTCTTTGTTAGGTTCTAACATGTTTGTTGATTGTCCTTTAATAATTTTTGTGCCCTTGGATCAATGACCGTGAGCTTACCTACGTGAAGATCAAGACTTGATGCCTTTTGCCGAGAATTGAAGAATTGTTCGACTTTTGAAGAATGCTTCTTCTTCCTTGAAGATATTCCTCATTCGTGTATACCTTGCCTTGTTCTTTCATTTCTTGATGCTTATTTCCTCTTCTAAACTTCCTTTTCTCTTTTCCTTGGAAGCTACTCTTGTACCCTCCTAACTTGTCCTTTGTTCCTTGCTTATCCTCCCTTAACGCCCTTTTCATAGTACCCTTTCTTTTGCTTTACCTTGGAAGCTAGTTAGTACTCACCCGACCTATCTTTCGTTTTTGTTTCTCCTTCCATAACATCTTGCATATAGATCTCTTTCTCTTGAAGAGTGTCTCTACCTTCTCTGAGATTCCTTCCTTTCTTAGAATGCCTTGTCTTATTCCCTTGTCTTTGTGCTCTATACCTATCGTAACTCTTCTCATATATCTTGAGAGTTGTCTTTGTACCTTTTCTTCTTATAATACCCCTCATGGACACCTTCATCTTTGTCTTATGGAATGTTAACCTTGGTTGAGAATTTTGGCTTTGTGGAGTTAGTTTGTGATTGATTCCTAACCCTCGCCTTGAGAGTTTGTTTTGTTAGAGAGGCTTTGCCAATGTGGTAAGACATACCTTGAGGTTTCTTAGACCTAGTTGCTTGACCTGAACTGAGTGTGGTCGATTAGTTGAATTATTCGGGTCGTAAAGTGTGAGTTGCATGTGTTACTAAGGTTATAGAACTTGGCTTTGTTGTTTATGGTTGAGATTTGAAAGGCTTGGGAAGTATAGTGAGACGTGTCTTGGGATACTAGTGCCTAGTACCTGACTTAGAATGGCTGAAATTGAATGGTGGAATTGAAGAGGTAAGATTGAATGAGTAAGTCGAGTTATGATAGGCTTTCGTAATCACTTTGGATATGAGGGTTTGATAATGTACACGGGACCATGAGAAATGCTAATTGTGGGATTATTGGTTTGTCTAAGTGAGTGATCTTGATTACTACTTGAGGATGATATGAGAGTGAGACTAAGCTACATTATTGGGGAGTCTTAGCGCTTGTTTTAGTAGCTAGAAAGGATAATAGTATGGTTGATGCCAAATGTTAAGTTGAGGAACATAGTTTCAATTTATGGAGTTAGAATGTGGGAACTAAGGTGGTAAAGTGTTGTTACAACTAAGACCTTGTTTCTTGAGAACTCGATGGTATATTTTGTTCTATGATACTGGATTTGAAAGAAAATACTTTGGGATGCTGATGACCGTAACGGATTGGTAATGTGATTCGATAGTGGTTGGCTCATGAGAGTTCTTGAGTTGAGAGAGACTTAGCATTGAGGAGTATTTGTTACCCCTATGGTTTTATACTTTGAGGTTGTGTCGAGTACTTGAGATAGAGAGATGCTATTATACTTGAGTGGTAGATTTACCTTAGGAAATCCTAATATGTGATAGGATAGGTGAACAATGAATCTAACCAATTTATCAACCCTTAAGCGAGCGTTTATTGTTTTCCTTGATCAGTCATAGAGGTGTAATCCTTTAAGAGAGACTTTCATATAAGGAATGAGATGAATTGCCTTGACCCTCGTTTTGGAATTTGGTCGTTTTGTTATGATGGTACAATATCCTAATAGGCGTGACCTAGTTAGAGAGAACCTTAAGTCTTAGAAAGTGTATGGTTTAAGCCCTAAAATCCCCCTCGTACCTTTAATTATCTTCCTTCCCTTCGTTCATACCTTGATTACATTTATTTCTCAAGTATAAAAATTACTTGTCATTTCCTTGCCTTGAATACCTCCCTAATTCTAATATCTCTTACTATTGTTAACTAGTTACCGTCATTATTTGACTCTTTTAATCTCACACCTTGACATGTTCATGTATCCCTTTGAAATTTCCTATCATTTCTTGACCCAGTTATTACTCTTTGTTTCTTTAGTGGAGTGATGGCGTTGTTGGCTACGTTGTAGAGTGAGTGAGATGCTCTTCGAGGATTCTTGGTGAACCTTGATTTCGTCAAAATTGGTTTAGTGGAACTTGAGTTGAGTTGAGTAGGAAAAATCGTATAACAAACCTATTTACTTTTGGTTGGTGGTCTTTATGATTTGGAGAAATGTGATCATCTATGCTTGTGAATTCGGGTGTGAATAAGATTTAGGTTTGGAGTGTTAAAAAGTATAAAGACCTTGAGATTTTGACCTTTGATTTAGGATTTTACCATAGTGAGAACTCCTAGTAGTCGATAGTTGGTTATGTGTGTAACTCTTTTAGTAGTTTTGATCTTTCGTGGAAATCGTTTATAGATGATTTATATTTGAGAGTTATGGAATCACAATTGTGGTGGAGTGACTTGACCGACGGGGTAGCTTAGGAGTAAAGTGTGAGTATTTTGAGGAAATTATTGGAAGATATGTGGTTATGAGTTTCGTGGTTAGGAAGTTTTCGGAACCGTTCAGGATGACCTTGTTGTTCGAGATTTAAGTATCTGGCGTTTCCTTGTTGCCTAATTTCCTGTCCTCTTTGACCATAAGTGTTATCGTTCATACCTCTCTTCCTCGTTTATGCTTGCTCCTCCTTTATAATTTGATGTTAACCTATGAAATTCAATCTTTGATATCCTTGTGGATTCGATTTCAACTCTTCTCCTAGGAAGTTCATCATAGCTCTTTTGTTGGTTAAGTTGAACCCTCTTAGCGTACCTTGTTTTCATGATATCTCAGTTCTCTTCATTTCGTACTATTTCTAAACATTTCAAGCTACCACTTTTGATCCATTGTTAAAAGTTTATGTTACTTTTATAAAACCCTACCTATTTTAAAGGTTTGAAAATGGGAATTTGATTTAGTTCTCCTTTTGTTCTATGAGTACAACTCCTTTTTATTGATTTTAATTGCTAAACCCGAGTTACTTTTAACTTTGCTCAATTCTAACTAGCTTTGATCTACTTATGATTTCGTTGTCAAGGGTTTAATATTATATTTTCAGGAATCTGACTTCCTTTTGAATTTAGAAATGAAACCTCTACTTCTATTTTGACCTTTGCAAAAGAAAAATTGAATGAATTGCCTTTTCTTTTGATTTTGACGTTGATCGGATGTTAGAACTCGTTATTTGAAACGTTTAATAACTTGTTCTACGCTTGCCGACGAGTGACTTTTGTCTTAGATTTGTCTTTGACTTGGAAAGTTAGCGTTCTTGTGTGCACGACAAGAGCAATTTCGTTCCATGAATGAGACTTATACCTTTGAAAACTCTTCATTAATGTTTTTGAAAGTATTTTAATTTTCGAATTATACAAATGATTTGCTTTTGACCATATCTTCGATTTGGAATGTGATGTTCTTGAATGCGCAACGAGAGCATTTTCGTTCCTTTGATGAGAATCTGGTTCTGTCGGACAAATGGTTCACACAACGAGTCACAAGGACTAATAAACAAGGACAAATGGTTCACACAACGAGTCACAAGGACTAATGAACAAGGACAAATGATTCACACAACGAGTCACAATGACTAATAAACAAGGACAAATGGTTCACACAACGAGTCACAAGGACTAATGAACAAGGACAAATGATTCACACAACGAGTCACAACGACTAATGTACTAGGACAAATGATTCACACAAAGAGTCACAATGACTAATGAACTAGGACAAATGCTTCACACAACGAGTCACAATGAGTAATTAACTAGGATAAAGGATTCACACAAAGAGTCACAATAAATAATGACCAAGGACAAATGATTTACACAACGAGTCACAATGAGTAATTAACTAGGACAAATGATTCACACAAAGAGTCATAATAACTAATGAACAATGACAAATGGTTCAAACAACGAGTCACAAGTACTAATGAACAAGGACAAATGATTCACACAACGAGTCATAATGACTAATGAATAAAGACAAATGGTTCGCACAACGAGTCACAATGAGTAATTAACTAGGACAAATGATTCACACAAAGAGTCATAATAACTAATGAACAATGACAAATGGTTCACACAACGACTAATAAACAACGACAAATGGTTCACACAAAGAGTCACAACGACTAATAAACAAGGACAAATGGCTCACACAACGAGTCACAAAGACTAATGAACAATGACAAATGATTCACACGACGTGTAACACCCGCGAATTTTCCATTTTGACATTTATAATTTAATTAACCATTCTATGTCTTATTTATATTTTAAATTATTTAATTTATTTAATTTCATCATTAAACATGATTTTTATAAATATTATATTTTTAAAGCTTAAGTTATATAAAATAAATATTTTGGTCGGATAATAATGATAATAATAATAATATTCTCCGTCTTGAGTTGTAGTGGGCTTGAGACGTAAATTCTTGTGTATATCGACTCAATTTTGTATGTTGGGCCTAGTATGACCAATGGACTCACATACTACTCCTTCCTCCTCATAAAAATAATGAGGGAAACCCTAACTACATCTTCCTCCTCAATTTCTCAGCATACATCCTCAACACAAACACCATTTTCATACTCTCCTCTTACAAATCTTCAAAACTCCACAACTTGCTCAATTTTTATCCGAATCAAGTGATTTTCGCGTCTATCTCTTCCTCTCATCACCCTCCTTCTTTCTAGGTAAGAAAAGAACCATCTTTCCTCCATTAATGGGGCTGTCGAGCCCTTCTCTACATGGTACCCTTTTTCTAGTTTCGATTCTTAGTCTTATTTTGTGTTTTCTTATGTTTAGGAGAAAGTTTAGTTGACCCGGAAGTGGATTCTTGAAAGGTAGACGAGTCTATTGTGGATTTAAGTGCAAAAAGGTAATGGTGATGGGTTACTCGACTTTCATGTTAAAATTGTGTGAATTATGTAGTATTTGATTCATATGAATGTTAAAGTTGGTATCTTTCATGACTTATAGTGATTTGGTGTTGATTAGAATACTTGTATGATGTTTTTCACATGTTAATGAGTAATTTTCATGCCTTGTGATAAGATGGTGAAATATGAGATTTGTCTTAAAGGAATTCCCTCATAATTGCATGATTAGACCTCACTTTAATGATTAATAATCAACCCCAAATGTTAATTACATCTTGAATGTAGTAATTTTCCATGTGTTCATCATATTAGAGGAGTACAAGATGATTGAAATTAAGATGGTTGAAATTGGAAGACTTTAGATGGTTGTTTAATGGAATTTGCGTGTACAGTTGCAGTGTAATGTCCAAGGGTTTAGACAAAAACAACAAACAAACCAGCAGAAACAAGACAAGTTCTCAGGAATGCAATAAACTTGTGCTATTTAATAAAATTATGAATTGACCTCCTAAAATCATGAAACTTGGCAGTAAATTACTTTGATATGAGAACTAACTCTGAGTAAATTTCCAGGATTTTTAGAGGACTCAAAGTATTTTTAAGACTCAACTCGAACCGACCGATGACACAAGGACCGTAATTGAGACAGTTAAGGATTTGACTGAAAGGAGGGAACTTTGGATATAATTATCAACTATAAAACCCACAGAATTCTCACAGGGAATTAAGCTAACAATTTGGGGTGTTAGAGTTAAGAGATTCCACAGATTAACACAGAAAGACTCAATCAAACAAAACAAGAAAGCTAAACTAACCACAGTCTCAAAGACAGAAAGTTTATACTCTACTAACAGGTACTTAATCAATAACCACAGTCTAAGCACAGGTTATTATCAAGCCTGACTCTAATCTACAGACTAAGCACAAGATTAAGAGGTTTAAATTTGAGAGAAATCTCAGGTTTCATTCATAAATCAGCTGTGTTACAACAGTCTGAGTTGAGGTCCTTATATAGGCCTTTTTAGGTTACAAACTTGAAAGAAAACTACATCCAAGGGTCAGGATCCCTCCTCACATGCTGGTAAGAGTCCAAGTACAATATTACAACGGTTTAAAAGCTCTTAATTGTAAACTGGAATGAAAACAAAAGAGAAATGCAGGTGACAGTGACAGGTTGTGGTCCTTTGCTGCATTGCTGGCTTTTCTGTTGAATGTAGGCACTTGAGGACGAAATGATTGAGTCCTTGGCATTAAAATTGGCTCTAGGTTGTATCTGGTATATGGGAAGACAAGCCAAAAGTTCTTTGTGTGCTTTTTCCTCATGGTTTAGCCAGAAATGGAAAGTTTGCTTTTGTTGTTTGTCATTTGCTGCAGTTCTGTCCAGCTTGGTTTTCTAGGACTTGCATTGTGATTTTCCCTTGGACCCCTAGGACTTTTCTGAGCCTAGTTTAGTGACCAACCAGCTGGCCATGGTGGCAGCTGGTGGTTGGGCTTGTACTCGTACCTATTAGCCTCTAAACTTAGCCCAGTTTGGTTGCTTCCTGGAGTGGGTGTGGTGTTGTTTTGGCCTGCTTGCATTTGTGGGGTGTCCTGGTCTGTGGCTCCTGCTGCAACCTCCCCTAGTTGAACAGGGCTTGTCCTCAAGCCTGATGACTCCTCCCCCTCAGCATCCTCATAATAGGGACTTAGGTCACCTACATTAAAAGTGCCATGCACCTCATACTCTCCTGGCAGATCCACTTTGTAGGCATTTGGACCAATCCTCTCAATAATTTCAAAGGGGCCATCAGCTCTTGGCATTAACTTGTTCTTTCTTCTTGCTGGAAATCTCTCCTTTCTTAAGTGAACCCAGACCAAATCCCCTGGAACAAATTCTTTCCTTTTCTGATGTACCTTGGACTGTTTCATGTACTTCTCATTGGTCTTCTCAATTTCCCTTTTCACAGTGTCATGGAGTTTCAAGCACTGCTTCGCCCGGCCTTAGCATCATGATTCATCTCTTTTCTTGGTACAGATGACAAGTCTACAGGCATTAGTGGATTAATCCCATAGACAACCTCAAAAGGACTATGACCAGTAGCAGTTGATGGTGATCTCGTTGAAGGCAAATTTTGCCGCTAACCTTTGATGTCCCAATCTTTTAGACTCTTGCTTACAAGACATCTCAGAATCCTACCCAAGGTTTTGTTGGTGACCTCAGTTTGGCCATCTGTTTGGGGGTGGTGAGAAGTACTGAACAACAGTCTTGTCTTGAGCAGCTTCCATAGAGTTTTCCAAAAGTAACTCATGAACTTTGTATCTCTATCTGAGACAATTGTCTTTGGAACTCCATGAAGCCTTACAATTTCTTTTAGGTATAGCTCAGCAACACTGGCAAAGATCTTCTGTTTTCTTGCAAGCTATAAAATGGGCCATCTTACTGAACCTGTCAACAACAACCATGATTGAATCCTTTCCTCTCTGTGTCCTTGGTAATGCAACAATAAAATCCATGCTCACATCCTCCCATGGCTTACTTGGTACTGGTAATGGGATATATGGGCCAGTTTGGAAGGAACTCTTAGCCATTTGACACACTGAACATCTTCTGAGAACATTTTGGACATCCCCCATCATTTTTGGCCAATGGAACTGTTCCTGTAGTATGTCCATTGTTTTCTGAACACCAAAATGCCCTCCCAAACCTCCTGAATGGACTTCCCTGATTAGGAGGTCCCTGTATGAACCCCTTGGAACACAGAGCTTGTTCCCTTGGAATAGAAACCCATCTTGCAGCAAGTATTTGTTCCCTGGAACCCTATGCCCTTCAAACTGTGTGATCCACTCCTCAGAGAAGTCAGGGTCTTCCTTGTACATCTCTTTCATGAACTCAAAACCAAGGACCCTGGTTCCCATAGTTGACAGTAAGGAGTGCCTCCTTGATAGTGCATCTGCTACTACATTTTGTTTTCCTTCTTTATACTTGCTGGAAAAGGTGAATGATTGCAAGTACTCCACCAATTTAGCATGCCTGTGACTCAATTTGTGTTGACCATTGATATATTTCAGAGCTTCATGATCAGAGTGTAACACAAATGGCTTTGGCTTCAAATAGTGACTCCAATGCATGACTGCCCTGATAATTGCATAAAATTCCTTGTCATAGGTAGAATACTTTAACTTAGCTCCATTCAATTTTTCACTGAAGTAAGCTACAGGTTTCTGAGCTTGGATCAGGACTGCACCAATGCCTACCCCACTGGCATCACACTCTACTTCAAAGAGTTGATCAAAGTCTGGCAATTTTAGAATAGGGGTCTCACACATCAACTTCTTAATCCTTTCAAAGGACTGCTGAGCACTCTCAGTCCAGTGGAACTCTCCTTTCTTCATACACTCAGTAATTGGAGCAACAACTGAACTGAAGTTCTTGATAAATCTCCTATAAAAGGAAGCCAATCCATGGAACCCCCTTACCTCAGTGATGGTTTTAGGAGTTGGCCATGACTGAATGGCTGCAACTTTGTCCTGATCAACTGTAATCCCTCTCCCAGAGACAATGTACCCTAGAAATGCCACTTCTTTAACCATAAAAGTGCATTTTTCTAGTTTGCCAAATAGTTTCTGTTCTTTGAGGGTCCTGAACACAGTTTCAAGATGTTTCAGGTGTTCTCTTTCACTGCTGCTGTAAACCAAGATATCATCAAAGTAGACCACTGCAAATTTGCCTAAACATGGCCTTAGCACCTCAGTCATCAGTCTCATAAAGGTGCTTGGTGCATTAGAAAGACCAAATGGCATCACAAGCCACTCATATAGCCCATGTTTAGTTTTGAAGGCGCCTCTTCCACTCATCTCCTTCCCTTATCCTGACTTGATGGTACCCTTGCCTGAGATCAATCTTAGAAAATATCATGGCACCACTGAGTTCATCTAACATGTCATCCAACCTTGGTATTGGGAACCTGTACTTGACAGTGATGTTGTTAATGGCTCTGCTGTCAAGACACATCCTCCATGTTCCATCTTTCTTTGGAACAAGTAGAGCAGGGGACTCGCACAAGGACTCGAGAGATTCCCTAACAAATCCTTTGCTCATAAGTTCCTCAATTTGGCTTTGCAATTCTTTGGTAGCAGTGGGATCACTCCTATAAGCTGGCCTGTTGGGAAGCACTGAGCCTGGAACAAGGTCTATGTGGTGCTCAATGCCCCTCAATGGTGGCAACCCACTAGGCAGCTCTCTTGAAACACTTCCTTATACCTCTCGAATTAATGGCCTAACTTCAAAGAGGCATCTCAGGGCTCCCTTCCTTGCTTACTTCTTTGGATAGTAACACCCAGACAGGTTGTTCTTGCTTCATTTCTTTGATCATGGCTGCTTCAGAAAGAAATAGCACACCATTGTTCTCCTCTGGCATACTTGGACCTCCATAGTTTCTCTGGTTGGGTGGTAATGGGGTCAGAGTGACCTTCTTGCCTTCATGTTTGAAACTATAGATGTTATCCTTCCCATGGTGAGTGGTATTCCTGTCATACTCCCATGGCCTTCCCTGGAGTAGGTGGCAGGCATCCATTGGGACAATATCACACAAGACTTCATCTTTATACACTTTCCCAATAGAAAATGGAACCAAGCATTGTTTGTCCACCCTTACTTCTGCTCCCTTGTTCAACCATCTCAACTTGTAAGGGTTTGGGTGTTCTTGAGTTGTCGGGTTGAGTTTACTAACCATGGCATTTGATGCCACATTTGTACAACTTCCCCCATCTATGATTAGGTTACAAACCCTCCCCGGACTGTGCATCCGGTTCTGAATATCGGGGATCTTTGATCAGCTTCCAGAGGTGAGTGTTGGGAATGCATGACCCTCCACAAGACTAAGTTGTGACCTGTATCGGGGGGGCCACAACGCATCTTGTTCTGTTCTCCTTCAGTCTCCACTTCCTCCATTATCAGGGTCTCATCTTCCTCATACTGAACCAAACCTTCCCTCTCCCACTGTTCTACTTCCATTGCTTTGTCAAGGTTCTCTTACAAGGACAAATCCTTCCTAAAATGGCCATACCCTTGGCACTGGAAGCATTTAATTTTCCCATCATCACAGTGTGTTGGTTCTAGGATTCACATGACTCTTCCCCTTGTCTGGTGTTGGTTGGGTTGCAAGTTTTGGAGTTTCTCCAATCCTAACCCCAGAAAAAGGTTTGAAAGTGGATCTGGTAAGGGGTTTGGAAGCAGTGACCTTGGCTTTTCCCATCTTTTCAATCCTCAATGCAAGGTTGACTGCCTCATCAAAGGACCAGACTTGTTGCATTCTAACTCTTATAGCAATCTTAGGATCTAAGCCCTCAACAAACCTAGCAATTTTCTGTTCAGGCTTTTCAGTAATCTCACATTGCAGGGTAAGTTGTTCAAAGCTTCTAAGATAAGACTCAACAGATTGTTGGTCTTGTTTGATTGAGTTAACTTGATAAACATATCCTGTGTGTAATCTTTAGCTATAAACTTATCCTTCAATTTCTTTTTAAGTTTTAGCCAAGATTTAATGGGTTCCTTGCCTTCTCTCATTCTCTGGCTTTTCAGGGTTTCATACCAAAGTGAGGCATAACCTTTGAATTTAAGGATAGAAACTTTGAAAGCTTTCCTGTCAGTATATCCCTTAAATTCAAAGACTCTCTCAACAGTTCTAATCCAGTCTAACAAATCTTCAGGGTTTAAACTACCATGGAAATCAGGAATTTCTACCTTTATATCTTTGTCTCTCTCCATGTAGATGCCCTCTGCCATAGATTCATCAGTATCTGACATGTCTTCTCCATATTCCTGGTGGTGTGGTTGTCCTCTTCCTGCTCCAACAAAGCCTCTACCCCTGCCTCTGCCTCTGTAGGGTGGCCTGTTAGGAACTCCTTCTGCAAGAGTGTTGACAATATTTACCAGTTCATTGATTCTTCCCCGCTTCCCGATCCACCCCGGTCTCAATACCAGTAAATCTCTCTTCACTCATGGGTTATTTTTTGTAGTTTTGTTGTAGTTAGGGTAAAAATGAACTCACTTTCCTTCCCAAGACTAACACAAGATAGAATCGTGTTAAAACCTTGCTCTGATATACCAATTTGCAGTGTAATGTCCAAGGGTTTAGACAAAAACAACAAACAAACCAGCAGAAACAAGACAAGTTCTCAGGAATGCAATAAACTTGTGCTATTTAATAAAATTATGAATTGACCTCCTAAAATCATGAAACTTGGCAGTAAATTACTTTGATATGAGAACTAACTCTGAGTAAATTTCCAGGATTTTTAGAGGACTCAAAGTATTTTTAAGACTCAACTGAACTGACTGACAGACACAAGGACTGTAATTGAGACAGTTCTGGGATTTGACTGAAAGGAGGGAACTTTGGATATAATTATCAACTATAAAACCCACAGAATTCTCACAGGGAATTAAGCTAACAATTTGGGGTGTTAGAGTTAAGAGATTCCACAGATTAACACAGGAAAGACTCAACTGAAACAAACAGTAAAGCTAAACTAACCACAGTCTCAAAGACAGAAAGTTTATACTCTACTAACAGGTACTTAATCAATAACCACAGTCTAAGCACAGGTTATTATCAAGCCTGACTCTAATCTACAGACTAAGCACAAGATTAAGAGGTTTAAATTTGAGAGAAATCTCAGGTTTCATTCATAAATCAGCTGTGTTACAACAGTCTGAGTTGAGGTCCTTATATAGGCCTTTTTAGGTTACAAACTTGAAAGAAAACTACATCCAAGGGTCAGGATCCCTCCTCACATGCTGGTAAGAGTCCAAGTACAATATTACAACGGTTTAAGAGCTCTTAATTGTAAACTGGAATGAAAACAAAAGAGAAATGCAGGTGACAGTGACAGGTTGTGGTCCTTTGCTGCATTGCTGGCTTTTCTGTTGAATGTAGGCACTTGAGGACGAAATGATTGAGTCCTTGGCATTAAAATTGGCTCTAGGTTGTATCTG
Organism: Silene latifolia; assembly: GCF_048544455.1. Classification (NCBI taxonomy): domain Eukaryota; kingdom Viridiplantae; phylum Streptophyta; class Magnoliopsida; order Caryophyllales; family Caryophyllaceae; genus Silene; species Silene latifolia. The sequence continues at coordinate 180,114 of NW_027413202.1, read as the reverse complement.
GTATATGGGAAGACAAGCCAAAAGTTCTTTGTGTGCTTTTTCCTCATGGTTTAGCCGAAATGGAAAGTTTGCTTTTGTTGTTTGTCATTTGTCTTTGCAGATTCTGTCAGCTTGGTTTTCTAGGACTTGCATTGTGATTTTCCCTTGGACTCCTAGGACTTTTCTGAGCCTAGTTTAGTGACCAACCAGCTGGCCATGGTGGCAGCTGGTGGTTGGGCTTGTACTCGTACCTATTAGCCTCTAAACTTAGCCCAGTTTGGTTGCTTCCTGGAGTGGGTGTGGTGTTGTTTTGGCCTGCTTGCATTTGTGGGGTGTCCTGGTCTGTGGCTCCTGCTGCAACAGTGATCCCCTGCCGGTGGGCCGGCAGCCGGCCTACCCAACCGGCAGCGAGTATATGCGATTTTGATGTCTTTTATTATAGGGTGTACTCCTGCCGTAGGCGGCCGGTCAACCGGCAGAGAATACATAAAGTGCAAAGTTGAGCTTGTTTGGCTATAGGGTGTATTCCCTGCCGGTGGACCCAAGGCCCGACCGGCCGAGAGAATACGCATTGAGCATTGTTGACCTTGTTTACCTTGACTGTATTCCTACTGGTGGGGGCAGCCGGTGGACCGGCAGAGAATACACTTTCAGTTATTTTGGCTTTGTTTTACCTTGGCTTGTATTCCCTGCCGGTGGGCCGGCAGCCGGTGGACCGGCAGAGAATACACCTTCCTCTATTTTTGACCTTGTTTCACCTTGGCATGAATCCTCTGCCGGTGGGCCGGCAGCCGGTGCCCACGCCGGCAGAGAGTACCTGGTAATTGTTATACTCTTATGCTTATTCATACTTCACATGAATTGTTTACGTTATGTTTGTGCAATCATTGTTGCTCGTATTTGTGACCCGAGTGCGGCGATTTACATTGTGTGACTACTCGACATTCCTTATTTATTTTGCCCTCGGACATTGGGTCACGGTTAGGTGCCATTGTTTCCGAGTTGGGCTATTTTTCCTTCCGCCTCTTCGGACCGGGGGTCACGGTTAGGTGACAAGGTTCCGCTTGAGGTTACTCGACTTTCGGGCACGGTTAGGTGTACCATATTTCGAGTCTTGGATACGATTTGGTATCGTTTGTCGAATCGGGTGTCGTCCATCCCGAGAGTCTGGCCAGGTTTAGACTAGGACCGTATTATGATCGTCGTCCTACCAAGAGGTTGGAGTCTAGAGGGTTGTCTTGTTTGAGTCAAAGCCTTTGTAATGTCTTGCTTGTTACGGTCATTGGCGTGTCCTTATATACGAGAGTGCACGTCTTCTATGATTGTTTATGAGAGTCTTGGTCCTATCGGATACTAGTGGTGAGATGCAAGCCCCTAGTTGCGATATGATCGCCGGGATTGATGTTCCCATCCGTTCTTATGGTGAGATGCAAGCCATAAGTATGAATGTGACATTAGTAGCCACGTCCCGTGCTATGGTTGTTAAGAGGTTTTCAAGTAATGGCTATTGGTTTCCATCCATGTATTCCCTATTTAATTGATCCGTTGTTTAACTTCTTCATATGATTTGATGCCTAATCTCATATCCATGTTTTGGTTACCTTGAATGCATGTTTAATATAATGTACCATGCCTATCTCATTAAGAATGCAATGTGCCTATCTCATTATGATTATCGTTTATATTCCCTTGTTCATATTATTCAAGTATGATGCATGATCAATAGGTTTAATTAAGTTCTTGCCTATGTGCATTTTGACATATTGTGGCTGGGAGAACCCTGAGTTACTCCCCACTGACTGTGGCGTTCATGTTTACATGAATGACAGGTTTGTGATGCAGATTATGGGGAAGACGTGTGAGCTAGCGAGAACGTTGAACCTTGGACCTTAGTTATAGTTTGCTTAGACTCACCTATCGTTAGACTTGTGTTTATTCGTGGGATATCTTTTCCCCAACGCACTTGTTTTTAATTGTAAAACTTAATTATCTTTCTTTTCATTTCTGTCCGATCACTTATGGTGGATTTCGCACTTTAAACTCTTAAAGGTTTTAAAAATCCCGTATTTTCCGCTTGGATTTAATAGTTCTTTTGATGCCTCATCGAGGGGTGTCACACGACGAGTCACAAGACTAATCAACTTGGATAAATGATTCACACAAAGAGTCACAATGACTAATAAACAAGGACAAATGGTTCACACAACGAGTCACAAAGAGTAATGAACAAGGACAAATGATTCACACGACGAGTCACAATGACTAATGAACTAGAACAAATGATTCACACAAAGAGTCACAATGACTAACAAACAAGGACAAATGGTTCACACAACGAGTCACAAGGACTAATGAACAAGGACAAATGATTCACACAACGAGTCACAATGACTAATAAACAAGGACAAATGGTTCACACAACGAGTCACAAGGACTAATGAACAAGGACAAATGATTCACACAACGAGTCACAACGACTAATGTACTAGGACAAATGATTCACTCAAAGAGTCACAATGACTAATGAACAAGGACAAATGATTCACACAACGAGTCACAATGAGTAATTAACTAGGATAAAGGATTCACACAAAGAGTCACAATAAATAATGACCAAGGACAAATGATTTACACAACGAGTCACAATGAGTAATTAAATAGAACAAATGATTCACACAAAGAGTCATAATAACTAATGAACAATGACAAATGGTTCAAACAACGAGTCACAAGTACTAATGAACAAGGACAAATGATTCACACAACGAGTCATAATGACTAATGAATAAAGACAAATGGTTCGCACAACGAGTCACAATGAGTAATTAACTAGGACAAATGATTCACACAAAGAGTCATAATAACTAATGAACAATGACAAATGGTTCACACAACGACTAATAAACAAGGACAAATGGTTCACACAAAGAGTCACAACGACTAATAAACAAGGACAAATGGTTTACACAACGAGTCACAAAGACTAATGAACAATGAAAAATGATTCACACGACGAGTCACAAGACTAATCAACTTGGATAAATGATTCACACAAAGAGTCACAATGACTAATACACAAGGACAAATGGTTCACACAACGAGTCACAAAGACTAATGAACAAGGACAAATGATTCACACGACGAGTCACAATGACTAATGAACTAGAACAAATGATTCACACAAAGAGTCACAATGACTAACAAACAAGGACAAATGGTTCACACAACGAGTCACAAGGACTAATGAACAAGGACAAATGATTCACACAACGAGTCACAATGACTAATAAACAAGGACAAATGGTTCACACAACGAGTCACAAGGACTAATGAACACGGACAAATGATTCACACAACGAGTCACAACGACTAATGTACTAGGACAAATGATTCACTCAAAGAGTCACAATGACTAATGAACAAGGACAAAAAATTCACACAACGAGTCACAATGAGTAATTAACTAGGATAAAGGATTCACACAAAGAGTCACAATAAATAATGACCAAGGACAAATGATTTACACAACGAGTCACAATGAGTAATTAAATAGGACAAATGATTCACACAAAGAGTCATAATAACTAATGAACAATGACAAATGGTTCAAACAACGAGTCACAAGTACTAATGAACAAGGACAAATGATTCACACAACGAGTCATAATGACTAATGAATAAAGACAAATGGTTCGCGCAACGAGTCACAATGAGTAATTAACTAGGACAAATGATTCACACAAAGAGTCATAATAACTAATGAACAATGACAAATGGTTCACCCAACGACTCACAAGGACTAATGAACAAGGACAAATGATTCACACAACGAGTCACAACGACTAATGAACAAGGACAAATGATTCACACAACGAGTCACAATGGCTAATGAACAAGGACAAATAATTCACACGACGAGTCACAATGACTAATGAACTAGGACAAATGATTCATACAAAGAGTCAAAACGACTAATAAACAAGGACAAATGGTTCACACAACAAGTCACAAGGACTAATGAACAAGGACAAATGATTCACACGACGAGTCACAATGACTAATGAACTAGGGATTCACACAAAGAGTCACAATGACCAATAACCAAGGACAAATGGTTCACACAACGAGTCACAAGGACTAATGAACAAGGACAAATGATTCACACGACGAGTCACAATGACTAACGAATTAGGACAAATGATTCACACAACGAGTCACAATGACTAATGTACTAGGACAAATGATTCACACAACGAGTCACAATGAGTAATTAACTAAGATAAAGGATTCACACAAACAGTCACAATAAATAATTACCAAGGACAAATGATTTACACAACGAGTCACAATGAGTAATTAACTAGGACAAATGATTCACACAAAGAGTCATAATAACTAATGAACAATGACAAATGGTTCAAACAACGAGTCACAAGGACTAATGAACAAGGACAAATGATTCACACAACGAGTCATAATGACTAATGAATAAAGACAAATGGTTCGCACAACGAGTCAAAATTTGTGTAATTAACTAGGACAAATAATTCACACAAAGAGTCATAATAACTAATGAACAAGGACAAATGATTCACACAACGACTCACAATGGCTGATGAACAAGGACAAATGATTCACACGACGAGTCACAATGACTAATGAACTAGGACAAATGATTCACACAAAGAGTCGCAACGACTAATAAACAAGGACAAATGGTTCACCCAACGAGTCACAAGAACTAATGAACAAGGACAAATGATTCACACAACGAGTCACAAGGACTAATGAACAAGGACAAATGATTCATCCGACGAGTCACAATGACTAATGAACTAGGACAAATAATTCACACAAAGAGTGACAATGACTAATAAACAAGGACAAATGGTTCACACAACGAGTCACAAGGACTAATGAACAAGGACAAATGATTCACACAACGAGTCACAATGACTAATAAACAAGGACAAATGGTTCACACAACGAGTTACAAGGACTAATGAACATGGACAAATGATTCACACAACGAGTCACAATGACTAATGTACTAGGACAAATGATTCACACAAAGAGTCACAATGACTAACAAACAAGGACAAATGGTTCACACAACGAGTCACAATGACTAATAAACAAGGACAAATGGTTCACACAACGAGTCACAAGGACTAATGAACAAGGACAAATGATTCACACAACGAGTCACAACGACTAATGTACTAGGACAAATGATTCACACAAAGAGTCACAATGACTAATGAACAAGGACAAATGATTCACACAACGAGTCACAATGAGTAATTAACTAGGATAAAGGATTCACACAAAGAGTCACAATAAATAATGACCAAGGACAAATGATTTACACAACGAGTCACAATGAGTAATTAACTAGGACAAATGATTCACACAAAGAGTCATAATAACTAATGAACAATGACAAATGGTTCAAACAACGAGTCACATGTACTAATGAACAAGGACAAATGATTCACACAACGAGTCATAATGACTAATGAATAAAGACAAATGGTTCGCACAACGAGTCACAATGAGTAATTAACTAGGACAAATGATTCACACAAAGAGTCATAATAACTAAGGAACAATGACAAATGGTTCACACAACGACTAATAAACAAGGACAAATGGTTCACACAAAGAGTCACAACGACTAATAAACAAGGACAAATGGTTCACACAACGAGTCACAAGGACTAATGAACAAGGATAAATGATTCACACGAAGAGTCACAATGACTAATGAACTAGGACAAATGATTCACACACAGAGTCACAACGACTAATAAACAAGGACAAATGGTTCACACAACGAGTCACAAGGACTAATGAACAAGGACAAATGATTCACACAACGAGTCACAATGACTAATGTACTAGGACAAATGATTCACACAAAGAGTCACAATGACTAATGAACAAGGACAAATGATTCACACAACGAGTCACAATGAGTAATTAACTATGATAAAGGATTCACACAAAGAGTCACAATAAATAATGACCAAGGACAAATGATTTACACAACGAGTCACAATGAGTAATTAACTAGGACAAATGATTCACACAAAGAGTCATAATAACTAATGAACAATGACAAATGGTTCAAACAACGAGTCACAAGTACTAATGAACAAGGACAAATGATTCACACAACGAGTCATAATGACTAATGAATAAAGACAAATGGTTCGCACAACGAGTCACAATGAGTAATTAACTAGGACAAATGATTCACACAAAGAGTCATAATAACTAATGAACAATGACAAATGGTTCACACAACGACTAATAAACAAGGACAAATGGTTCACACAAAGAGACAACGACTAATAAACAAGGACAAATGGCTCACACAACGAGTCACAAAGACTAATGAACAATGACAAATGATTCACACGACGAGTCACAAGACTAATCAACTTGGATAAATGATTCACACAAAGAGTCACAATGACTAATAAACAAGGACAAATGGTTCACACAACGAGTCACAAAGAGTAATGAACAAGGACAAATGATTCACACGACGAGTCACAATGACTAATGAACTAGAACAAATGATTCACACAAAGAGTCACAATGACTAACAAACAAGGACAAATGGTTCACACAACGAGTCACAAGGACTAATGAACAAGGACAAATGATTCACACAACGAGTCACAATGACTAATAAACAAGGACAAATGGTTCACACAACGAGTCACAAGGACTAATGAACAAGGACAAATGATTCACACAACGAGTCACAACGACTAATGTACTAGGACAAATGATTCACTCAAAGAGTCACAATGACTAATGAACAAGGACAAATGATTCACACAACGAGTCACAATGAGTAATTAACTAGGATAAAGGATTCACACAAAGAGTCACAATAAATAATGACCAAGGACAAATGATTTACACAACGAGTCACAATGAGTAATTAAATAGAACAAATGATTCACACAAAGAGTCATAATAACTAATGAACAATGACAAATGGTTCAAACAACGAGTCACAAGTACTAATGAACAAGGACAAATGATTCACACAACGAGTCATAATGACTAATGAATAAAGACAAATGGTTCGCACAACGAGTCACAATGAGTAATTAACTAGGACAAATGATTCACAAAAAGAGTCATAATAACTAATGAACAATGACAAATGGTTCACACAACGACTAATAAACAAGGACAAATGGTTCACACAAAGAGTCACAACGACTAATAAACAAGGACAAATGGTTACACAACGAGTCACAAAGACTAATGAACAATGAAAAATGATTCACACGACGAGTCACAAGACTAATCAACTTGGATAAATGATTCACACAAAGAGTCACAATGACTAATAAACAAGGACAAATGGTTCACACAACGAGTCACAAAGACTAATGAACAAGGACAAATGATTCACACGACGAGTCACAATGACTAATGAACTAGAACAAATGATTCACACAAAGAGTCACAATGACTAACAAACAAGGACAAATGGTTCACACAACGAGTCACAAGGACTAATGAACAAGGACAAATGATTCACACAACGAGTCACAATGACTAATAAACAAGGACAAATGGTTCACACAACGAGTCACAAGGACTAATGAACAAGGACAAATGATTCACACAACGAGTCACAACGACTAATGTACTAGGACAAATGATTCACTCAAAGAGTCACAATGACTAATGAACAAGGACAAAAAATTCACACAACGAGTCACAATGAGTAATTAACTAGGATAAAGGATTCACACAAAGAGTCACAATAAATAATGACCAAGGACAAATGATTTACACAACGAGTCACAATGAGTAATTAAATAGGACAAATGATTCACACAAAGAGTCATAATAACTAATGAACAATGACAAATGGTTCAAACAACGAGTCACAAGTACTAATGAACAAGGACAAATGATTCACACAACGAGTCATAATGACTAATGAATAAAGACAAATGGTTCGCACAACGAGTCACAATGAGTAATTAACTAGGATAAATGATTCACACAAAGAGTCATAATAACTAATGAACAATGACAAATGGTTCACCCAACGACTCACAAGGACTAATGAACAAGGACAAATGATTCACACAACGAGTCACAACGACTAATGAACAAGGACAAATGATTCACACAACGAGTCACAATGGCTAATGAACAAGGACAAATAATTCACACGACGAGTCACAATGACTAATGAACTAGGACAAATGATTCATACAAAGAGTCAAAACGACTAATAAACAAGGACAAATGGTTCACACAACAAGTCTCAAGGACTAATGAACAAGGACAAATGATTCACACGACGAGTCACAATGACTAATGAACTAGGGATTCACACAAAGAGTCACAATGACCAATAACCAAGGACAAATGGTTCACACAACGAGTCACAAGGACTAATGAACAAGGACAAATGATTCACACGACGAGTCACAATGACTAACGAATTAGGACAAATGATTCACACAACGAGTCACAATGACTAATGTACTAGGACAAATGATTCACACAACGAGTCACAATGAGTAATTAACTAAGATAAAGGATTCACACAAACAGTCACAATAAATAATGACCAAGGACAAATGATTTACACAACGAGTCACAATGAGTAATTAACTAGGACAAATGATTCACACAAAGAGTCATAATAACTAATGAACAATGACAAATGGTTCAAACAACGAGTCACAAGGACTAATGAACAAGGACAAATGATTCACACAACGAGTCATAATGACTAATGAATAAAGACAAATGGTTCGCATTAACGAGTCAAAATTTGTGTAATTAACTAGGACAAATAATTCACACAAAGAGTCATAATAACTAATGAACAAGGACAAATGATTCACACAACGACTCACAATGGTCGATGAACAAGGACAAATGATTCACACGACGAGTCACAATGACTAATGAACTAGGACAAATGATTCACACAAAGAGTCGCAACGACTAATAAACAAGGACAAATGGTTCACCCAACGAGTCACAAGGACTAATGAACAAGGACAAATGATTCACACAATGAGTCACAAGGACTAATGAACAAGGACAAATGATTCATCCGACGAGTCACAATGACTAATGAACTAGGAAAAATAATTCACACAAAGAGTGACAATGACTAATAAACAAGGACAAATGGTTCACACAACGAGTCACAAGGACTAATGAACAAGGACAAATGATTCACACAACGAGTCACAATGACTAATAAACAAGGACAAATGGTTCACACAACGAGTTACAAGGACTAATGAACAAGGACAAATGATTCACACAACGAGTCACAATGACTAATGTACTAGGACAAATGATTCACACAAAGAGTCACAATGACTAACAAACAAGGACAAATGGTTCACACAACGAGTCACAATGACTAATAAACAAGGACAAATGGTTCACACAACGAGTCACAAGGACTAATGAACAAGGACAAATGATTCACACAACGAGTCACAACGACTAATGTACTAGGACAAATGATTCACACAAAGAGTCACAATGACTAATGAACAAGGACAAATGATTCACACAACGAGTCACAATGAGTAATTAACTAGGATAAAGGATTCACACAAAGAGTCACAATAAATAATGACCAAGGACAAATGATTTACACAACGAGTCACAATGAGTAATTAAATAGGACAAATGATTCACACAAAGAGTCATAATAACTAATGAACAATGACAAATGGTTCAAACAACGAGTCACAAGTACTAATGAACAAGGACAAATGATTCACACAACGAGTCATAATGACTAATGAATAAAGACAAATGGTTCGCACAACGAGTCACAATGAGTAATTAACTAGGACAAATGATTCACACAAAGAGTCATAATAACTAATGAACAATGACAAATGGTTCACCCAACGACTCACAAGGACTAATGAACAAGGACAAATGATTCACACAACGAGTCACAACGACTAATGAACAAGGACAAATGATTCACACAACGAGTCACAATGGCTAATGAACAAGGACAAATAATTCACACGACGAGTCACAATGACTAATGAACTAGGACAAATGATTCATACAAAGAGTCAAAACGACTAATAAACAAGGACAAATGGTTCACACAACAAGTCACAAGGACTAATGAACAAGGACAAATGATTCACACGACGAGTCACAATGACTAATGAACTAGGGATTCACACAAAGAGTCACAATGACCAATAACCAAGGACAAATGGTTCACACAACGAGTCACAAGGACTAATGAACAAGGACAAATGATTCACACGACGAGTCACAATGACTAACGAATTAGGACAAATGATTCACACAACGAGTCACAATGACTAATGTACTAGGACAAATGATTCACACAACGAGTCACAATGAGTAATTAACTAAGATAAAGGATTCACACAAATAGTCACAATAAATAATGACCAAGGACAAATGATTTACACAACGAGTCACAATGAGTAATTAACTAGGACAAATGATTCACACAAAGCGTCATAATAACTAATGAACAATGACAAATGGTTCAAACAACGAGTCACAAGGACTAATGAACAAGGACAAATGATTCACACAACGAGTCATAATGACTAATGAATAAAGACAAATGGTTCGCACAACGAGTCAAAATTTGTGTAATTAACTAGGACAAATAATTCACACAAAGAGTCATAATAACTAATGAACAAGGACAAATGATTCACACAACGACTCACAATGGCTGATGAACAAGGACAAATGATTCACACGACGAGTCACAATGACTAATGAACTAGGACAAATGATTCACACAAAGAGTCGCAACGACTAATAAACAAGGACAAATGGTTCACCCAACGAGTCACAAGGACTAATGAACAAGGACAAATGATTCACACAACGAGTCACAAGGACTAATGAACAAGGACACATGATTCATCTGACGAGTCACAATGACTAATGAACTAGGACAAATAATTCACACAAAGAGTGACAATGACTAATAAACAAAGACAAATGGTTCACACAACGAGTCACAAGGACTAATGAACAAGGACAAATGATTCACACAACGAGTCACAATGACTAATAAACAAGGACAAATGGTTCACACAACGAGTTACAAGGACTAATGAACAAGGACAAATGATTCACACAACGAGTCACAATGACTAATATACTAGGACAAATAATTAACACAAAGAGTCACAATGACTAACAAACAAGGACAAATGGTTCACACAACGAGTCACAATGACTAATAAACAAGGACAAATGGTTTACACAACGAGTCACAAGGACTAATGAACAAGGACAAATGATTCACACAACGAGTCACAACGACTAATGTACTAGGACAAATGATTCACACAAAGAGTCACAATGACTAATGAACAAGGACAAATGATTCACACAACGAGTCACAATGAGTAATTAACTAGGATAAAGGATTCACACAAAGAGTCACAATAAATAATGACCAAGGACAAATGATTTACACAACGAGTCACAATGAGTAATTAAATAGGACAAATGATTCACACAAAGAGTCATAATAACTAATGAACAATGACAAATGGTTCAAACAACGAGTCACAAGTACTAATGAACAAGGACAAATGATTCACACAACGAGTCATAATGACTAATGAATAAAGACAAATGGTTCGCACAACGAGTCACAATGAGTAATTAACTAGGACAAATGATTCACACAAAGAGTCATAATAACTAATGAACAATGACAAATGGTTCACCCAACGACTCACAAGGACTAATGAACAAGGACAAATGATTCACACAACGAGTCACAACGACTAATAAACAAGGACAAATGATTCACACAACGAGTCACAATGGCTAATGAACAAGGACAAATAATTCACACGACGAGTCACAATGACTAATGAACTAGGACAAATGATTCATACAAAGAGTCAAAACGACTAATAAACAAGGACAAATGGTTCACACAACAAGTCACAAGGACTAGTGAACAAGGACAAATGATTCACACGACGAGTCACAATGACTAATGAACTAGGGATTCACACAAAGAGTCACAATGACCAATAACCAAGGACAAATGGTTCACACAACGAGTCACAAGGACTAATGAAGAAGGACAAATGATTCACACGACGAGTCACAATGACTAACGAATTAGGACAAATGATTCACACAACGAGTCACAATGACTAATGTACTAGGACAAATGATTCACACAACGAGTCACAATGAGTAATTAACTAAGATAAAGGATTCACACAAACAGTCACAATAAATAATGACCAAGGACAAATGATTTACACAACGAGTCACAATGAGTAATTAACTAGGACAAATGATTCACACAAAGAGTCATAATAACTAATGAACAATGACAAATGGTTCAAACAACGAGTCACAAGGACTAATGAACAAGGACAAATGATTCACACAACGAGTCATAATGACTAATGAATAAAGACAAATGGTTCGCACAACGAGTCAAAATTTGTGTAATTAACTAGGACAAATAATTCACACAAAGAGTCATAATAACTAATGAACAAGGACAAATGATTCACACAACGACTCACAATGGCTGATGAACAAGGACAAATGATTCACACGACGAGTCACAATGACTAATGAACTAGGACAAATGATTCACACAAAGAGTCGCAACGACTAATAAACAAGGACAAATGGTTCACCCAACGAGTCACAAGGACTAATGAACAAGGACAAATGATTCACACAACGAGTCACAAGGACTAATGAACAAGGACAAATGATTCATCCGACGAGTCACAATGACTAATGAACTAGGACAAATAATTCACACAAAGAGTGACAATGACTAATAAACAAGGACAAATGGTTCACACAACGAGTCACAAGGACTAATGAACAAGGACAAATGATTCACACAACGAGTCACAATGACTAATAAACAAGGACAAATGGTTCACACAACGAGTTACAAGGACTAATGAACAAGGACAAATGATTCACACAACGAGTCACAATGACTAATGTACTAGGACAAATGATTCACACAAAGAGTCACAATGACTAACAAACAAGGACAAATGGTTCACACAACGAGTCACAATGACTAATAAACAAGGACAAATGGTTCACACAACGAGTCACAAGGACTAATGAACAAGGACAAATGATTCACACAACGAGTCACAACGACTAATGTACTAGGACAAATGATTCACACAAAGAGTCACAATGACTAATGAACAAGGACAAATGATTCACACAACGAGTCACAATGAGTAATTAACTAGGATAAAGGATTCACACAAAGAGTCACAATAAATAATGACCAAGGACAAATGATTTACACAACGAGTCACAATGAGTAATTAACTAGGACAAATGATTCACACAAAGAGTCATAATAACTAATGAACAATGACAAATGGTTCACACAACGACTAATAAACAAGGACAAATGGTTCACACAAAGAGTCACAACGACTAATAAACAAGGACAAATGGTTCACACAACGAGTCACAAGGACTAATGAACAAGGATAAATGATTCACACGAAGAGTCACAATGACTAATGAACTAGGACAAATGATTCACACACAGAGTCACAACGACTAATAAACAAGGACAAATGGTTCACACAACGAGTCACAAGGACTAATGAACAAGGACAAATGATTCACACAACGAGTCACAATGACTAATAAACAAGGACAAATGGTTCACACAACGAGTCACAAGGACTAATGAACAAGGACAAATGATTCACACAACGAGTCACAACGACTAATGTACTAGGACAAATGATTCACACAAAGAGTCACAATGACTAATGAACAAGGACAAATGATTCACACAACGAGTCACAATGAGTAATTAACTAGGATAAAGGATTCACACAAAGAGTCACAATAAATAATGACCAAGGACACATGATTTACACAACGAGTCACAATGAGTAATTAACTAGGACAAATGATTCACACAAAGAGTCATAATAACTAATGAACAATGACAAATGGTTCAAACAACGAGTCACAAGTACTAATGAACAAGGACAAATGATTCACACAACGAGTCATAATGACTAATGAATAAAGACAAATGGTTCGCACAACGAGTCACAATGAGTAATTAACTAGGACAAATGATTCACACAAAGAGTCATTATAACTAATGAACAATGACAAATGGTTCACACAACGACTAATAAACAAGGACAAATGGTTCACACAAAGAGTCACAATGACTAATAAACAAGGACAAATGGCTCACACAACGAGTCACAAAGACTAATGAACAATGACAAATGATTCACACGACGAGTCACAAGACTAATCAACTTGGATAAATGATTCACACAAAGAGTCACAATGACTAATAAACAAGGACAAATGGTTCACACAACGAGTCACAAAGACTAATGAACAAGGACAAATGATTCACACGACGAGTCACAATGACTAATGAACTAGAACAAATGATTCACACAAAGAGTCACAAGGACTAATGAATAAAGACAAATGGTTCGCACAACGAGTCACAAGGACTAATGAACAAGGACAAATGATTCACACAACGAGTCACAATGACTAATAAACAAGGACAAATGGTTCACACAACGAGTCACAAGGACTAATGAACAAGGACAAATGATTCACACAACGAGTCACAACGACTAATGTACTAGGACAAATGATTCACTCAAAGAGTCACAATGACTAATGAACAAGGACAAATGATTCACACAACGAGTCACAATGAGTAATTAACTAGGATAAAGGATTCACACAAAGAGTCACAATAAATAATGACCAAGGACAAATGATTTACACAACGAGTCACAATGAGTAATTAAATAGGACAAATGATTCACACAAAGAGTCATAATAACTAATGAACAATGACAAATGGTTCAAACAACGAGTCACAATTACTAATGAACAAGGACAAATGATTCACACAACGAGTCATAATGACTAATGAATAAAGACAAATGGTTCGCACAACGAGTCACAATGAGTAATTAACTAGGACAAATGATTCACACAAAGAGTCATAATAACTAATGAACAATGACAAATGGTTCACACAACGTCTAATAAACAAGGACAAATAGTTCACACAAAGAGTCACGACGACTAATAAACAAGGACAAATGGTTCACACAACGAGTCACAAGGACTAATGAACAAGGACAAATGATTCACACGAAGAGTCACAATGACTAATGAACTAGGACAAATGATTCACACACAGAGTCACAACGACTAATAAACAAGGACAAATGGTTCACACAACGAGTCACAAGGACTAATGAAAAAGGACAAATGATTCACACAACGAGTCACAATGACTAATAAACAAGGACAAATGGTTCACACAACGAGTCACAAGGACTAATGAACAAGGACAAATGATTCACACAACGAGTCACAACGACTAATGTACTAGGACAAATGATTCACACAACGAGTCACAATGAGTAATTAACTAGGATAAAGGATTCACACAAAGAGACAATAAATAATGACCAAGGACAAATGATTTACACAACGAGTCACAATGAGTAATTAACTAGGACAAATGATTCACACAAAGAGTCATAATAACAAATGAACAATGACAAATGGTTCACACAAAGAGTCACAACGACTAATAAACAAGGACAAATGGTTCACACAACGAGTCACAAGGACTAATGAACAAGGACAAATGATTCACACGAAGAGTCACAAAGACTAATGAACAAGGACAAATGACTCACACGACGAGTCACAATGACTAATGAACTAGAACAAATGCTTCACACAAAGAGTCACAATGACTAACAAACAAGGACAAATGGTTCACACAACGAGTCACAATGACTAATAAACAAGGACAAATGGTTCACACAACGAGTCACAAGGACTAATGAACAAGGACAAATGATTCACACAACGAGTCATAACGACTAATGTACTAGGACAAATGATTCACACAAAGAGTCACAATGACTAATGGACAAGGACAAATGATTCACACAACGAGTCACAATGAGTAATTAACTAGGATAAAGGATTCACACAAAGAGTCACAATAAATAATGACCAAGGACAAATGATTTACACAACGAGTCACAATGAGTAATTAACTAGGACAAATGATTCACACAAAGAGTCATAATAACTAATGAACAATGACAAATGGATCAAACAACGAGTCACATGTACTAATGAACAAGGACAAATGATTCACACAACGAGTCATAATGACTAATGAATAAAGACAAATGGTTCGCACAACGAGTCACAATGAGTAATTAACTAGGACAAATGATTCACACAAAGAGTCATAATAACTAATGAACAATGACAAATGGTTCACACAACGACTAATAAACAAGGACAAATGGTTCACACACAGAGTCACAACGACTAATAAACAAGGACAAATGGTTCACACAACGAGTCATAAGGACTAATGAACAAGGACAAATGATTCACACGAAGAGTCACAATGACTAATGAACTAGGACAAATGATTCACACACAGAGTCACAACGACTAATAAACAAGGACAAATGGTTCACACAACGAGTCACAAGGACTAATGAACAAGGACAAATGATTCACACAACGAGTCACAATGACTAATAAACAAGGACAAATGGTTCACATAACGAGTCACAAGGACTAATGAACAAGGACAAATGATTCACACAACGAGTCACAACGACTAATGTACTAGGACAAATGATTCACACAAAGAGTCACAATGACTAATGAACAAGGACAAATGATTCCCACAACGAGTCACAATGAGTAATTAACTAGGATAAAGGATTCACACAAAGAGTCACAATAAATAATGACCAAGGACAAATGATTTACACAACGAGTCACAATGAGTAATTAACTAGGACAAATGATTCACACAAAGAGTCATAATAACTAATGAACAATGACAAATGGTTCAAACAACGAGTCACAAGTACTAATGAACAAGGACAAATGATTCACACAACGAGTCATAATGACTAATGAATAAAGACAAATGGTTCGCACAACGAGTCACAATGAGTAATTAACTAGGACAAATGATTCACACAAAGAGTCATAATAACTAATGAACAATGACAAATGGTTCACACAACGACTAATAAACAAGGACAAATGGTTCACACAAAGAGTCACAAGGACTAATGAACAAGGACAAATGATTCACACGAAGAGTCACAATGACTAATGAACTAGGACAAATTATTCACACACAGAGTCACAACGACTAATAAACAAGGACAAATGGTTCACACAACGAGTCACAAGGACTAATGAACAAGGACAAATGATTCACACAACGAGTCACAATGACTAATAAACAAGGACAAATGGTTCACACAACGAGTCACAAGGACTAATGAACAAGGACAAATGATTCACACAACGAGTCACAACGACTAATGTACTAGGACAAATGATTCACACAAAGAGTCACAATGACTAATGAACAAGGACAAATGATTCACACAACGAGTCACAATGAGTAATTAACTAGGATAAAGGATTCACACAAAGAGTCACAATAAATAATGACCAAGGACAAATGATTTACACAACGAGTCACAATGAGTAATTAACTAGGACATATGATTCACACAAAGAGTCATAAAAACTAATGAACAATGACAAATGGTTCAAACAACGAGTCACAAGTACTAATGAACAAGGACAAATGATTCACACAACGAGTCATAATGACTAATGAATAAAGACAAATGGTTCGCACAACGAGTCACAATGAGTAATTAACTAGGACAAATGATTCACACAAAGAGTCATAATAACTAATGAACAATGACAAATGGTTCACACAACGACTAATAAACAAGGACAAATGGTTCACACAAAGAGTCACAACGACTAATAAACAAGGACAAATGGCTCACACAACGAGTCACAAAGACTAATGAACAATGACAAATGATTCACACGACGAGTCACAAGACTAATCAACTTGGATAAATGATTCACACAAAGAGTCACAATGACTAATAAACAAGGACAAATGGTTCACACAACGAGTCACAAAGACTAATGAACAAGGACAAATGATTCACACGACGAGTCACAATGACTAATGAACTAGAACAAATGATTCACACAAAGAGTCACAATGACTAACAAACAAGGACAAATGGTTCACACAACGAGTCACAAGGACTAATGAACAAGGACAAATGATTCACACAACGAGTCACAATGACTAATAAACAATGACAAATGGTTCACACAACGAGTCACAAGGACTAATGAACAAGGACAAATGATTCACACAACGAGTCACAACGACTAATGTACTAGGACAAATGATTCACTCAAAGAGTCACAATGACTAATGAACTAGGACAAATGATTCACACAACGAGTCACAATGAGTAATTAACTAGGATAAAGGATTCACACAAAGAGAAACAATAAATAATGACCAAGGACAAATGATTTACACAACGAGTCACAATGAGTAATTAACTAGGACATATGATTCACACAAAGAGTCATAAAAACTAATGAACAATGACAAATGGTTCAAACAACGAGTCACAAGTACTAATGAACAAGGACAAATGATTCACACAACGAGTCATAATGACTAATGAATAAAGACAAATGGTTCGCACAACGAGTCACAATGAGTAATTAACTAGGACAAATGATTCACACAAAGAGTCATAATAACTAATGAACAATGACAAATGGTTCACACAACGACTAATAAACAAGGACAAATGGTTCACACAAAGAGTCACAACGACTAATAAACAAGGACAAATGGCTCACACAACGAGTCACAAAGACTAATGAACAATGACAAATGATTCACACGACGAGTCACAAGACTAATCAACTTGGATAAATGATTCACACAAAGAGTCACAATGACTAATAAACAAGGACAAATGGTTCACACAACGAGTCACAAAGACTAATGAACAAGGACAAATGATTCACACGACGAGTCACAATGACTAATGAACTAGAACAAATGATTCACACAAAGAGTCACAATGACTAACAAACAAGGACAAATGGTTCACACAACGAGTCACAAGGACTAATGAACAAGGACAAATGATTCACACAACGAGTCACAATGACTAATAAACAATGACAAATGGTTCACACAACGAGTCACAAGGACTAATGAACAAGGACAAATGATTCACACAACGAGTCACAACGACTAATGTACTAGGACAAATGATTCACTCAAAGAGTCACAATGACTAATGAACTAGGACAAATGATTCACACAACGAGTCACAATGAGTAATTAACTAGGATAAAGGATTCACACAAAGAGAAACAATAAATAATGACCAAGGACAAATGGTTCAAACAACGAGTCACAAGTACTAATGAACAAGGACAAATGATTCACACAACGAGTCATAATGACTAATGAATAAAGACAAATGGTTCGCACAACGAGTCACAATGACTAATTAACTAGGACAAATGATTCACACAAAGAGTCATAATAACTAATGAACAATGACAAATGGTTCACCCAACGACTCACAATGACTAATGAACAAGGACAAATGATTCACACAACGAGTCACAATGGCTAATGAACAAGGACAAATAATTCACACGACGAGTCACAATGACTAATGAACTAGGACAAATGATTCACACAAAGAGTCAAAACGACTAATAAACAAGGACAAATGGTTCACACAATAAGTCACAAGGACTAATGAACAAGGACAAATGATTCACACGACGAGTCACAATGACTAATGAACTAGGACAAATGATTCACACAAAGAGTCACAATGACCAATAACCAAGGACAAATGGTTCACACAACGAGTCACAAGGACTAATTGATGCGTATACGTAGCGGAAGACTTAATTGTTTTGTTTTTGAGTTTTTGTTGTGCAAAAGATAAAGGATATTTGTTTCGATTCCTTGAGAAGAGATCGAAAACAATGGGATATTTGGTATCACTAGACCTATAGTGATAACAATGGGGAATTACTCGAAACGCGTCAAGCAACTCAATCTCAAACTGCGGAGCACGTCCTTAGTTTAAGGCAAGATTCGAAAGCCTCGACTCTTTGGAAAAAGATTGAAACCACCAAGTTTCTCTCTCTAAAATGTTTTTACTTCAACTTTGATGATTACAAATGAGGGAGGCTAGGTCCTTTTATAGTAAAAAGTCCTTGGCCTCCAAGCAAAGCATTAAATGCTAGTTGTAAGTTCTAGGATGATTAGGTGCATAGAACTTACAACCTAGACCTTTTGTCAAAACTTATTCAAACTATGTTGAAAAATGCAAAAATATAAACTTAGAATTCCTATCCCTTGGTGCCGCCACATTCGGCCCTTCCCCCTTGTTCCCATTTGATTTTCTTTTGTTCCCACACGGCATCAAGGGGTGTGCGGATCTCGAGCTTCAACCGCGCATAACACCTCTCTTTTACGCAAACCCATCCAATTTTCATGCATAAAAAATGTGTTATTTGGGCCTAGTTTTGATTGGTGTTCTATGTCGAGCACAACTTCTTCCATGGGGTCCATATCCGCGTCATCTCCTCCTTCTTGAAAAGGAATTGCCCTCAATTCCTTGATTCCATCATCGTCAATATAAGGAGATAGATCCCCGACGTTGAAAGTGGCGTGTACCCCATACTCTCCGGGCAACTCGATCTTGTATGCATTGTCGCCTACCTTTGATATTACCTTGTAGGGACCTTCTGCTCGCGGCATGAGTTTGTTTTTGCGTTTGTTCGGAAAACGCTCCTTCCTTAAGTGCAACCACACGAGGACTCCTTCGCTGAAGGATCTTGGTCATGTTTTTATTTGCCTTGCGCTTGTACATTTCATTAATTTTCTCAATTCTTGCCCTGACTTGATCATGTAGTTTGATCATTGATTTTAATTTGGTTTCCGCATCCTTGTGTATGATTTCATCCTTGGGTAAGGGAATGAGGTCTAGTGGTAAATACGGGTTTATACCATATACGACCTCAAATGGGGAGTGCTTTGTCGCGTAAGTTGGGGAGCGGTTATAAGCGAACTCGGCGTGCGCGAGTTTCAAATCCCAATCTTTCGAGTTTTACTCACCGGACTTCGAAAGATTGTTCCCAGAGTGCGATTCGTGACCTCCGTTTGTCCGTCCGTCTGGGGGTGATGAGAAGTGCTGAACAAAAGCTTGGTTCCCACCCTTTTCCATAACGTTTTCCAGAAGTAGCTTAGGAATTTGGAATCTCGATCGGAAACGATTGTTCTTGGGATCCCGTGGAGTCGTAAGACTTCCGAAAATACAAGTCCGCCACATTGCTGGCGTCATCAGTTTTGTGACAAAGGCGATAAAATGGGCCATCTTTGAGAATCGATCGACCACTACCATGATCGCATCTTTGCCTCTCTGTGTTCGCGGTAATGCCACGATGAAATCCATGGATATATCTTCCCAAGGTCGACACGGGATAGGCAATGGTACATACTCCCCGGGTTGGAATTTGCTTTTGGCCATGTGACATGTGATGCATTTTCGCACTATCGCTTGCACGTCTCCTTGCAACTGTGGCCAATAAAAATGTTCCTTGAGGATATCCACAGTTTTGTTTACTCCAAAATGTCCCCCAAGTCCACCTCCGTGGGCTTCTCGAATTAGGAGTTCTCGCATCGGGAGTTTCGGGACACAAAGTCTGTTTCCTTTGAAAAGAAAACCGTCTTGCGTAATGAATTCTTCATGAGCCCCGTTTTCGCAAATCTTGAAGATTTCCCCAAAGTCGGGATCGTTCTCGTAGGATTCCTTTAGTGCTTCAATCCCGAATCGGATATCGAGCACCGTCAATAATGAATATCGGCGCGAGAGAGCATCGGCCACCACGTTACTTTTGCCAGTCTTGTATTTGGAGGAGAAATGGAAAGATTGCAAAAATTCCACCCACTTGGCATGCCTTGAGTTCAACTTTTGTTGCCCATTGATATGTTTCAAGGATTCGTGGTCCGAGTGCAGGATGAAATGACTTGGTCGGAGATAGTGACTCCAATGTTGTAGGGCCCTTACGATCGCATAGAATTCCTTGTCGTAAGTCGAGTAATTGAGCCCGGCCCCGTTCGGTTTCTCGAGAAGTAAGCGATGGGTCGCTTTCCTTGCACTAACACGGCTCCAATTCCAACACCGCTTGCGTCACATTCGACTTCGAACGGGCGGGTGAAATCTGGGAGTGCCAACAATGGTGCCTCACAAAGTTTTTGGATAATCGTCTCGAATGACTTTTGAGCAGGGGAGTCCATACGAAGGTTCCTTTCTTTGTACATTCAGTGATGGGGCTAGCGATGGTGCTAAAATCCCGAATGAATCTTCGATAGAATGAAGCAAGTCCGTGAAAGGATCGGACTTCCGTGACAGTCTTGGGAATAGGCCATGACTTGATTGCCTCAATCTTGGATTGGTCGACGGAAACCCCTTCTTTAGAGACCTTGTATCCAAGAAATATAACGCTCTCGACTAAGAACGAGCACTTCTCCTTCTTTCCATAGAGTTGTTGCTCCCGAAGTGTGTTGAACACCTTACGAAGATGTTGGAAGTGATCATCCTTGCTCCGACTGTAGATCAAGATATCGTCCAAGTAAACGACCACGAATCTGCCTATGAAAGGCTTGAGTACCTCGTTCATGAGCCGCATAAAGGTACTTGGAGCGTTTGTCAAGCCGAATGGCATAACCGTCCATTCGTATAATCCATGCTTAGTTTTAAACGCAGTTTTCCATTCGTCCCCTTCTCTCATCCGAATTTGGTGATAACCACTCCTCAAATCCACTTTAGAGAAGATCTCGGCTCCATGTAACTCATCGAGCATATCATCAAGCCTCGGAATTGGAAACCGATACTTGATAGTGATGTTGTTCACGGCTCGGCTATCGATGCACATTCGCCACGTTCCATCCTTCTTTGGAACAAGTAGTGTAGGAACGGCACATGGGCTCATGCTCTCACGTACATAGCCTCGTTCCATTAACTCTTCGATTTGACGTTGTAACTCCTTGGTCTCCATCGGGTTGCACCGATAGGCGGCTTTGTTTGGCAAAGGAGCTCCGGGCAGGAGGTCGATTTGGTGTTCGATCCCACGAATAGGTGGTAACCCAGCGAGTAACTCTTCGGGGAAAACATCCTTGAATTCTTCCAAGAGCGAGATTAATCGTCCATCCTTGCTTTCATTGCTAGGCGTTTCATTGACCACCATTAGGTAAACCTGGTTGCCATTGATAATGGCCTCGTCCACTTCCTTCTCACTAGCGAGCATGGTCATGCTAGTAGTCGTTCTACGTTTGGCACTCATAGAACGTACTTCTCCTGGCGCCATTGGTTTTAGGACAATTCTTTTTCCCTTACTTACCAACTCGTACTCGTTGCTTCGACCGCGATGCACCACATCCCGGTCATATTGCCAAGGTCGTCCTAATAGGACATGACATGCATCCATTGGCACAACATCGCAGAGGATGTCGTCGTTGTAAGATCCCATGGTTAGTGTCACCTTTACTTGCTTAGTGATTTTCACTTTATTCTCGTCATCCAGCCAATGCAGGGCGTAAGGCTTTGGGTGAGGTGTCGTGGGTAGTTTTAATTTCTCCACCATCTCCTTTGAGGCGACGTTGGTGCAACTGCCTCCGTCAATGATTAGGCTACACCATTTGTCCTTCACTTGGCATTTGGTGTGGAATATTTGACTTCGTTGTTCCGTTTCAATGGGCGATGTTTGAGCTTGCAGGGCTCGGAGAACCAAATTGCAATCATAACTAGGAGCGACGTAATCTTCGGCGTTCCCGGCGGGTGCTTCTTCCTCATCTCATTCTAAGTTAAAAATACCCTTAGTTCTTTCCTCTTCTTCGAACAGTTCATCACGACAATTCACGGCCTCTCTTAGTGTGATGGTTCACTGACTCGGGCACGCATTTTTGAAATGTCCAAACCCTTGACATTTAAAACACCGAATCTGCGTGGAGTTATTCTCTTTTGAGGCGGGTGGTTTGATAGCAGCACTGGGGGTAGGAGTCATCTTGGGATCGGTGGTGTTCCCCGTTGTGCTTGTCCTCGAGTTGTTCTCATTTTTCCAAGTTCGGCTATTCTCGCCATTGGTGGTTGCCACCTTCGTCTTTCCTTGTGCCTCCACTTTGAGACACATACTACACAAGGTATCGAAATCTGAGTAATTCTGTAACTCGACAACATGGGCGATGTTGCGGTTTAGACCTCGTAGGAATCGCGCCATCCTTATGTCCTCATCTTCCACCAAGTCTCCCATTAAGGCCAGATTCTCAAATTCGTTGATGTACTCTAGGACACTCAGCCTTCCTTGGGCAAGATCGGTGATCTTACGATAGGTCGTGAGCCTATGCGTTGCGGGGACATATCTCTTCCGTAATTTTAGTTTAAGCACGTGCCATGATGTTATCTTTGCTTTTCCGGCTCGAACCCTCCTGGTCTTAAGGCTTTCATACCATAATGAAGCCCCATTTCTTAACTTCAAAATAGCGTACTTGCAGCACTGTTCATCATCGAGACCCTTAAAATCAAACATTCGGTCTATTTGTCTTTCCCATTCAAGATAAGTCTCGGGATCCGTGCCTCCTGTGAACTCGGGTAGTTCACTCATTTTGAACTCGTCAATGACTCGTTCACGTCTAGGATGCCATTTGGGATCGTGTTCTTGTAAATTCTTTAAGGCCTTTTGAAGATCCTTGAGAAAGTTTGGATCGTCGAAGTTCATGTTTGGTGATTGGGGTTTTGTGTTTTCGAAAAGAAGGAAGTTTTTTTTTTTTTTTTTTGTCAGTGAACAGTACCGTGAACAGTACCGTGAACAGTGATTTTCGTTTTTTCTTTTTTTTTTTTTTGTGTTCAATTCGTGCCTTCAAGATCCAATCGATTAAACCTCAACTTCCTTGCCGAGTTTAATCTTTGAACACCAAGCGCGTTGGATATTCAACTATCAACGGATTGGGACCTCCTTAGGACCGTCTTGATTTTTTTGGGGTGATCAAGAGCCAAGCTCGATACCATTTGATGCGTATACGTAGCGGAAGACTTAATTGTTTTGTTTTTGAGTTTTTGTTGTGCAAAAGATAAAGGATATTTGTTTCGATTCCTTGAGAAGAGATCGAAAACAATGGGATATTTGGTATCACTAGACCTATAGTGATAACAATGGGGAATTACTCAAACGCGTCAAGCAACTCAATCTCAAATCGCGAGCACGTCCTTAGTTTAAGGCAAGATTCGAAAGCCTCGACTCTTTGGAAAAAGATTGAAACCACCAAGTTTCTCTCTCTAAAATGTTTTTACTTCAACTTTGATGATTACAAATGAGGGAGGCTAGGTCCTTTTATAGTAAAAAGTCCTTGGCCTCCAAGCAAAGCATTAAATGCTAGTTGTAAGTTCTAGGATGATTAGGTGCATAGAACTTACAACCTAGACCTTTTGTCAAAACTTATTCAAACTATGTTGAAAAATGCAAAAATATAAACTTAGAATTCCTCTCCCTTGGTGCCGCCACATTCGGCCCTTCCCCCTTGTTCCCATTTGATTTTCTTTTGTTCCCACACGGCATCAAGGGGTGTGCGGATCTCGAGCTTCAACCGCGCATAACACCTCTCTTTTACGCAAACCCATCCAATTTTCATGCATAAAAAATGTGTTATTTGGGCCTGGTTTTGATTGGTGTTCTATGTCGAGCACAACTTCTTCCATGGGGTCCATATCCGCGTCACTAATGAACAAGGACAAATGATTCACACGACGAGTCACAATGACTAACGAATTAGGACAAATGATTGACACAACGAGTCACAATGACTAATGTACTAGGACAAATGATTCACACAACGAGTCACAATGAGTAATTAACTAGGATAAAGGATTCAGACAAACAGTCACAATAAATAATGACCAAGGACAAATGATTTACACAACGAGTCACAATGAGTAATTAACTAGGACAAATGATTCACATAAAGAGTCATAATAACTAATGAACAATGACAAATGTTTCAAACAACGAGTCACAAGGACTAATGAACAAGGACAAATGATTCACACAACGAGTCATAATGACTAATGAACAAGGATAAATGATTCACACAACGAGTCACAATGGCTAATGAACAAGGACAAATGATTCACACGACGAGTCACAATGACTAATGAACTAGGACAAATGATTCACACAAAGTGTGACACCCTCATTTTTAGCATTAAATGAACACGTAAATTCTAAAGAAAAACTGACAGGATATGTTTGTAATTGGTTCAACTAGATAAAACCTGTAATTTTTAAAAACTTTTCTAAACCATTCACAAACATTCCCAAATGAAGAGTGCCAAAACCTGCAAATACTAACAAACTAATTTACATAACAATACTAAGTCGTGGGAATAAAGTGACACAAACCAAAGTAAAAGAGGGAGACATATGTCCCTCCAAAATATAAACACAACCATATGTTTAAAGGTTTACTACAAAATATAACCAAACTAAGTCCAAGGTTCTTTTGCTCACTAGCTCGTCCGTGTACCCCATCTAATCATCATCAACCTGTCAATCGCATTTTATACAAACACGAAAGCAACAATTCAGTGGGGAGTAACTTCGAGTCCTCCCAGCCATGAAATGTCATATTTAATGTAACATGTAATGTAACATGTAAACAACATCATAAATAAACTAATTATCGAATATTCTAACATATGAACACTAAACTGACCAAATTAACCTATCATGTGAAACATATAACAAGCAGTAATCCAAACTTTATCAATTGTAACCGGCTTGCATCTCACCTATTACAATTCATAAAATCACCATACAAGAAAGGGCAATATATCAAAGACAGGCATAAGTTCTTAGCACCGTCAATAGTCACTCTGTAACTCGAGTCTATACCACGAGGTAGGGAAGGTAATCTGAAACAAATCAAACCGAGAAAAGCCACATTTCACCCGGTTTCGGACCTTGCACAAGATTGAGGTCTAACATGAATTCCGTCTAAGAAGTCGTGCCTTTTTCAAGCATGGGATTAATCTTTGGTGAGTTTGGGACGTTTTTGTGTAGGAACTTATATCCCAAAGCCGTTCCTATCATAGAGTTTGCCAAGCTTTAAAAACCGTGCGCAATCAGGACCATGGCTGGAGCATGCTTAGTTTTTTGTGCATTATGTCGCTATCAACCTTCCTCTTTTGTTCCAACAAAGCTCAAGGGACTTTATGGCTGAAGCAAGGACTCTTACACGGTTTCCTCAAGCCCCATTTCAGTCCATATAATCATAAATAAGAAGTTGAGCTACAAACAAGGAAGATTGGACTATTAGTTTACTTTCTTTGCTTTATGTCCTTTTCATTTCAGCTTTGTCATAGCCTTGGCTGCCGTTTTTCTTGGTTGTTAGCTGCTATTTTTGTGACCTTTAGATGTACTTAGTAATCAAGGGTCAAGATTGTAAGCCTTGGTCTATATAAACCAAGCTAAACACTTGAGAACTTCAGATTTGAATGAACATTAATACAAGTGAAAACCTAGTTTTTCCTCTTAAATTCT
Source organism: Silene latifolia (assembly GCF_048544455.1). Classification (NCBI taxonomy): domain Eukaryota; kingdom Viridiplantae; phylum Streptophyta; class Magnoliopsida; order Caryophyllales; family Caryophyllaceae; genus Silene; species Silene latifolia. The sequence goes on along the minus strand of NW_027413202.1, from coordinate 152,526 downwards.
TTGCTTTGTGCTAGAAGACCCTCCTATGCTTAGTGCTAGGGGTTGAGTGAGTTCTTTGCTAGGTGCTTGAACAAGCTCTTAGTCTTAAACCTTGGCTTTGTGCTTGGTTTATTTCATATCCAATTCACTCGATCCTTAGCATTTGAGTCACGGTTTTAAGCTTGTTTTTCTGTCCATTTTCGTGTCCTTAGAGTTTTATTCCAAATTGGTTATCAGAGCTTTGGTTAACAACAAAAATCCTTTCTTTGTGAGTTCATTATACCCTAACCACATTAAAAACACAAAAAACAACCATGAGTGAAGAAAGGATTGCTGGAATTGAAACACAAGTTACTCAACTTTCTGAAAAATGTGATTTGTTGCTAGAATCTCTCAATGTTATCATGGCTAATATTCCAACACCACCACCAAGAGGAGGACGACCACCTAGAGGCAGGGGTAGAGGCCGTGGCTTCATGGGGAGAGGACGAGCTCATGGTGGCCATGAGGAAGAGGAGCTTTCTGATTCGGAGGAGTCCATGGCCGAGGCCTTTCATGGAGAGCCCAACAAAGACTTAAAGGTAGAAATTCCTGATTTTCATGGTAGTTTAAACCCCGAGGATTTGTTAGATTGGTTTAGGACCATTGAAAGAGTCTTTGAGTTTAAAGGTTATTCTGATGGCAAAGCTTTTAAAGTTGCAATCTTGAAACTCAAAGGCTATGCTTCCCTTTGGTATGAGAACTTAAAAATCGAGAAGAAGGGATGGCAAGGAACCTATTAAGTCTTGGTTAAAACTGAAAAAGAAGCTTAATGAGAAGTTTATACCTAAAGAGTACACTCAAGACATTTTCATTAAGCTCACCCAACTTAAACAAGACCAACAACCACTTGAGTCATATCTTAGAGACTTTGAACAACTTACTTTGCAATGTGAACTCAATGAGAAGCCCGAACAGAAAATTGCTAGATTTGTTGAAGGTTTAGATACCAATATTGCTCATAGGGTTAGAATGCAACAAGTATGGTCCTTTGATGAAGCCGTTAATTTGGCTTTAAGGGTTGAGAAAATGGGTAAAGGGAAGGCTACAACCACCAAACCAACCACCAAAACCGCCACCTTTAGAACCCCAACCAGTTTCAAAATTAATGAACCACCCTCTCAAAACAAAACCACCATACTTGACAAGGGAAAAGCAGCCGAAACCTCACAAAAAAAGACCATGCCTCTCAAGAAATGTTACCAATGCCAAGGTTATGGTCACTTTGCCAAAGAATGCCCAACCAAGAGAGCCCTTAGTAGCTTTGAAGTGGTTCATTGGGGAGATGATGAGATTCTTGTGTGTGATGAGGAAATGGAGGGAACGAACCATGAAGAGGATGATGTGGTTATGCCGGATGCGGGTCTTAGCTTGGTTACTTGGAGAGTGATGCATACCCAACCCCAACCCTTGGAAATGGACCAAAGACAACAAATCTTTAGGTCTAGGTGCACCATTAAGGGAAGAGTTTGCAATCTTATCATTGATGGAGGGAGTTGTACCAATGTAGCCTCTAGTACTCTCATTGAAAAGCTATCTTTACCCACACAAGACCATCCTAGTCCTTATAAATTAAGGTGGCTTAACAAGGGGGCAGAAGTTAGAGTGGATAAGCAATGCCTTGTAACCTTCTCCATTGGCAAGAACTATTCGGATGAGGCCCTTTGTGATGTTCTACCTATGGATGCTTGTCATCTTCTTCTTGGGAGACCTTGGGAGTTTGATAGGGATTCGGTACACCATGGGAGAGACAACACTTACACCTTCAAGTTTGGCTCAAGAAAGGTCATTCTAACACCACTTCCACCCATCCTTAAGCATACTACACCACCATCCATGCTTGAGCCTTCAAAAGAGGTATTATTGATCAATGAGGCCGAGATGCTCCAAGAGTTAAAGGGTGATGAAGATGTCTATGCTCTTATTGCAAAAGATGTGGTTTTTGGGCAGAATGTTTCACTTCCTAAGGAGGTCCAAGAGCTCCTCCAATCCTATGAAGATGTGTTCCCAAATGAGCTCCCAAGTGGCTTGCCTCCTCTTAGGGGCATTGAGCATCAAATTGATTTCATTCCAGGAGCTACATTACCAAACAAGGCTGCCTATAGAAGTGATCCTAAAGCTACTCAAGAATTACAACAACAAATTGGAGAACTTGTGAGCAAAGGCTTTGTGAGAGAGTCCCTTAGTCACTTTGTCCCGGCCCTCTTAGTGCCAAAGAAAGATGGGTCTTGGAGGATGTGTACGGATAGTAGAGCTATCAACAACATTACCATCAAGTATAGGTTTCCCATACCTAGGCTTGATGACATCTTGGATGAGCTTAGTGGAGCTCAATTGTTTTCAAAGATTGATTTAAGGCAAGGCTATCACCAAGTAAGAATCAAAGAAGGAGATGAGTGGAAAACCGCATTCAAAACAAAGCATGGGTTGTATGAATGGCTTGTCATGCCATTTGGTCTTTCTAATGCACCAAGTACCTTCATGAGGCTCATGACCGAGGTACTTAGACCTTATTTGGGCAGATTTGTGGTTGTTTACTTTGATGATATCTTGGTCTATAGCCCTTCCAAAGAAGAGCACCTCAAGCATTTGCAAGTGTTGTTTGAAACTCTTAGGGAGCACAAGTTGTATGGCAAGCTAGAGAAGTGTTCTTTAATGCAAAATGAAGTCCAATTCTTGGGCTTTATCATTTCTGACCGAGGGATATTGGTTGATCAAGAGAAGGTTAAGGCAATCAAATCATGGCCTATACCTAAGAACATCACGGATGTAAGGAGTTTCCATGGGTTAGCATCATTCTATAGGAGGTTCATCAAAGATTTTAGCACACTTATGGCTCCTATAACCGAATGTATGAAGAAAGGGGAGTTCAAATGGGGAGACAAGGCTGAATCATCCTTCAATATCATCAAAGAAAAGCTTTGTGAGTCTCCTATTCTTACTTTGCCAAATTTCAATAAGTTGTTTGAAGTTGAGTGAGATGCTAGTGGCATTGGCATTGGGGCTGTCCTTGTTCAAGAGCACAAGCCAATTGCTTACTTTAGTGAGAAATTGAGTGGTGCCAAGCTCAATTACTCAACTTATGATAAGGAGTTCTATGCTATTGTTCGAGCCTTAACCCATTGGAGTCACTACTTGAAACCACGACCATTCGTCCTACATTCTGATCATGAGGCTCTCAAATACATTAATGGTCAACACAAGCTCAATCATAGGCATGCTAAATGGGTGGAGTTCTTACAATCCTTCAACTTCTCAAGCAAGTACATAGAGGGGAAAGATAACATAGTGGCTGATGCATTGTCAAGGAGGTTCATTATGTTGAGTTTCATGGAGCAAAGGGTCCTTGGGTTTGAATACATGATAGAATTATATGTGGAAGATCCGGATTTTAAAGGAGAATGGGAGCTCCTTCAATCTGGCCAAATCAAGCTCAAGAGCAAATACTTGGTTCAAAATGGGTTCTTATTCTTTGGGAACAAGTTGTGTGTGCCTAGGGGACCTTATAGAAACTTGTTGATAAGGGAAGTTCACTCCAATGGTCTTGCCGGGCACTTTGGCATTCAAAAGACCTATGACATACTCCAAGAGCAATTCTATTGGCCTAAGATGCTTGGGAATGTCCAAGATGTGACGCGGATATGGACCCCATGGAGGAAGTTGTGCTCGACATAGAGCACCAATCAAAACCAGGCCCAAATAACACATTTTTTATGCATGAAAATTGGATGGGTTTACGTAAAAGAGAGGTATTATGCGCGGTTGAAGCTCGAGATCCGCATACCCCTTGATGCCGTGTGGGAACAAAAGAAAATCAAATGGGAACAAAGGGAGAGAGGGACGAATGTGGCGGCACCAAGGGAGAAGAATCCTAGTTTTTATTTTTGCATTTTTCAACATCATTTGAATAAAACTTGACAAAAAGTCTAGGTAGTAAGTTCTATGCATCTAATCATCCTAGAACTTACAACTAGCATTTAATGTTTTGCTTGGAGGCCAAGGACTTCTTCCTATAAAAGGACCTAGCCTCCCTCATTTGTGATCATCAAAGTTGAAGTAAAAACATTTTAGAGAGAGAAACTTGGTGGTTTCAATCTTTTTCCAAAGAATCGAGGCTTTCGAATCTTGCCTTAAACTAAGGACGTGCTCCGCAGTTTGAGATTGAGTTGCTTGACGCGTTTCGAGTAATTCCCCATTGTTATCACTATAGGTCTAGTGATACCAAATATCCCATTGTTTTCGATCTCTTCTCAAGGAATCGAAACAAATATCCTTTATCTTTTGCACAACAAAAACTCAAAACAAAAACAATTAAGTCTTCCGCTACGTATACGCATCAAATGGTATCAGAGCTTCGGCTCTTGATCACCCCAAAAAAATCAAGACGGTCCTAAGGAGGTCCCAATCCGTTGATAGTTGAATATCCAACGCGCTTGGTGTTCAAAGATTAAACTCGGCAAGGAAGTTGAGGTTTAATCGATTGGATCTTGAAGGCACGAATTGAACACAAAAAAAAAAAAAAAGGAAAAAACGAAAATCACTGTTCACGGTACTGTTCACGGTACTGTTCACTGACAAAAAAAAAAAAAAAAAAAAAAACTTCCTTCTTTTCGAAAACACAAAACCCCAATCACCAAACATGAACTTCGACGATCCAAACTTTCTCAAGGATCTTCAAAAGGCCTTAAAGAATTTACAAGAACACGATCCCAAATGGCATCCTAGACGTGAACGAGTCATTGACGAGTTCAAAATGAGTGAACTACCCGAGTTCACAGGAGGCACGGATCCCGAGACTTATCTTGAATGGGAAAGACAAATAGACCGAATGTTTGATTTTAAGGGTCTCGATGATGAACAGTGCTGCAAGTACGCTATTTTGAAGTTAAGAAATGGGGCTTCATTATGGTATGAAAGCCTTAAGACCAGGAGGGCTCGAGCCGGAAAAGCAAAGATAACATCATGGCACGTGCTTAAACTAAAATTACGGAAGAGATATGATGCGTATACGTAGCGGAAGACTTAATTGTTTTGTTTTTGAGTTTTTGTTGTGCAAAAGATAAAGGATATTTGTCTCGATTCCTTGAGAAGAGATCGAAAACAATGGGATATTTGGTATCACTAGACCTATAGTGATAACAATGGGGAATTACTCGAAACGCGTCAAGCAACTCAATCTCAAACTGCGGAGCACGTCCTTAGTTTAAGGCAAGATTCGAAAGCCTCGACTCTTTGGAAAAAGATTGAAACCACCAAGTTTCTCTCTTTAAAATGTTTTACTTCAACTTTTTGATGATTACAAATGAGGGAGGCTAGGTCCTTTTATAGTAAAAAGTCCTTGGCCTCCAAGCAAAGCATTAAATGCTAGTTGTAAGTTCTAGGATGATTAGGTGCATGGAACTTACAACCTAGACCTTTTATTCAAACTATGTTGAAAAATGCAAAAATCTAAACTTAGAATTCCTCTCCCTTGGTGCCGCCACATTCGGCCCTTCCCCCTTGTTCCCATTTGATTTTCTTTTGTTCCCACACGGCTTCAAGGGGTGTGCGGATCTCGAGCTTCAACCGCGCATAATACCTCTCTTTTACGCAAACCCATCCAATTTTCATGCATAAAAAATGTGTTATTTGGGCCTGGTTTTGATTGGTGCTCTATGTCGAGTACGACTTCTTCCATGGGGTCCATATCCGCGTCATCTCCTCCTTCTTGAAAAGGAATTGCCCTCAATTCCTTGATTCCATCATCGTCAATGTAAGGAGATAGATCCCCGACGTTGAAAGTGGCGTGTACCCCATACTCTCCGGGCAACTCGATCTTGTATGCGTTGTCGCCTACCTTTGATATTACCTTGTAGGGACCTTCTGCTCGCGGCATGAGTTTGTTTTTGCGTTTGTTTGGAAAACGCTCCTTCCTTAAGTGTAACCACACGAGGTCTCCTTCGCTGAAAGATCTTGGCTGACGGGTTTTGTTTGCCTTGCGCTTGTACATTTCATTAATTTTCTCAATTCTTGCCCTGACTTGATCATGTAGTTTGATCATTGATTTCAATTTGGATTCCGCATCCTTGTGTATGATTTCATCCTTGGGTAGGGGAATGAGGTCTAGTGGTAAATACGGATTTATACCATATACGACCTCAAATGGGGAGTGCCTTGTTGCGTAAGTTGGGGAGCGGTTATAAGCGAACTCCGCGTGCGCGAGTTTCAAATCCCAATCTTTCTCGAGTTTTACTCACCGTGACTTCGCAGCATTGTTCCCAAAGTGCGATTCGTGACCTCTGTTTGTCCGTCCGTCTGGGGGTGATGAGAAGTGCTGAACAAAAGCTTGGTTCCCACCCTTTTCCATAACGTTTTCCAGAAGTAGCTTAGGAATTTGGAATCTCGATCGGAAACGATTGTTCTTGGGATCCCGTGGAGTCGTAAGACTTCCCGAAAATACAAGTCCGCCACATTGCTGGCGTCATCAGTTTTGTGACAGGCGATAAAATGGGCCATCTTTGAGAATCGATCGACCACTACCATGATCGCATCTTTGCCTCTCTGTGTTCGCGGTAATGCCACGATGAAATCCATGGATATATCTTCCCAAGGTCGGCACGGGATAGGCAATGGTACATACTCCCCGGGTTGGAATTTGCTTTTGGCCACGTGACATGTGATGCACTTTCGCACTATCGCTTGCACGTCTCCTTGCAACTGTGGCCAATAAAAATGTTCCTTGAGGATATCCACAGTTTTGTTTACTCCAAAATGTCCCCCAAGTCCACCTCCGTGGGCTTCTCGAATTAGGAGTTCTCGCATCGGGAGTTTCGGGACACAAAGTCTGTTTCCTTTGAAAAGAAAACCGTCTTGCGTAATGAATTCTTCATGAGCCCCGTTTTCGCAATTCTTGAAGATTTCCCCAAAGTCGGGATCGTTCTCGTAGGATTCCTTTAGTGCTTCGAATCCCAGTAATCGGATGTCGAGCACCGTTAATAATGAATATCGGCGCGAGAGAGCATCGGCCACCACGTTACTTTTGCCAGTCTTGTATTTGGAGGAGAAATGGAAAGATTGCAAAAATTCCACCCACTTGGCATGCCTTGAGTTCAACTTTTGTTGCCCATTGATATGTTTCAAGGATTCGTGGTCCGAGTGCAGGATGAAATGACTTGGTCGGAGATAGTGACTCCAATGTTGTAGGGCCCTTACGATCGCATAGAATTCCTTGTCGTAAGTCGAGTAATTGAGCCTGGCCCCGTTCAGTTTCTCAGAGAAGTAAGCGATGGGTCGCTTTCCTTGCACTAACACGGCTCCAATTCCAACACCGCTTGCGTCACATTCGACTTCGAACGGGCGGGTGAAATCTGGGAGTGCCAACAATGGTGCCTCACAAAGTTTTTGGATAATCGTCTCGAATGCCTTTTGAGCAGGCTGGAGTCCATACGAAAGTTCCTTTCTTTGTACATTCAGTGATGGGGCTAGCGATGGTGCTAAAATCCCGAATGAATCTTCGATAGAATGAAGCAAGTCCGTGAAAGGATCGGACTTCCGTGACAGTCTTGGGAATAGGCCATGACTTGATTGCCTCAATCTTGGATTGGTCGACGGAAACCCCTTTTTTTGAAACCTTGTACCCAAGAAATATAACGCTCTCGACTAAGAACGAGCACTTCTCCTTCTTTCCATAGAGTTGTTGCTCCCGAAGTGTGTTGAACACCTTACAAAGATGTTGGAAGTGATCATCCTTGCTCCGACTGTAGATCAAGATATCGTCCAAGTAAACGACTACGAATCTGCCTATGAAAGGTTTGAGTACCTCGTTCATGAGCCGCATAAAGGTACTTGGAGCGTTTGTCAAGCCGAATGGCATAACCGTCCATTCGTACAATCCATGCTTAGTTTTAAACGCAGTTTTCCATTCGTCCCCTTCTCTCATCCGAATTTGGTGATAACCACTCCTCAAATCCACTTTAGAGAAGATCTCGGCTCCATGTAACTCATCGAGCATATCATCAAGCCTCGGAATTGGAAACCGATACTTGATAGTGATGTTGTTCACGGCTCGGCTATCGATGCACATTCGCCACGTTCCATCCTTCTTTGGAACAAGTAGTGTAGGAACGGCACATGGGCTCATGCTCTCACGTACATAGCCTCGTTCCATTAACTCTTCGATTTGACGTTGTAACTCCTTGGTCTCCATCGGGTTGCACCGATAGGCGGCTTTGTTTGGCAAAGGAGCTCCGGGCAGGAGGTCGATTTGGTGTTCGATCCCACGAATAGGTGGTAACCCAGCGGGTAATTCTTCGGGGAAAACATCCTTGAATTCTACCAAGAGCGAGATTAATCGTTCATCCTTGCTTTCATTGCTAGGCATTTCATTGACCACCATTAGGTAAACCTGGTTGCCATTGACAATGGCCTCGTCCACTTCTTTCTCACTAGCGAGCATGGTCAGGCTAGTAGTCGTTCTACGTTTGGCACTCATAGAACGTACTTCTCCTGGCGCCATTGGTTTTAGGACAATTCTTTTTCCCTTACTTACCAACTCGTACTCGTTGCTTCGACCGCGATGCACCACATCCCGGTCATATTGCCAGGGTCGTCCTAATAGGACATGACATGCATCCATTGGCACAACATCGCAGAGGATGTCGTCGTTGTAAGATCCCATGGTTAGTGTCACCTTTACTTGCTTAGTGATTTTTACTTTATTCTCGTCATCCAGCCAATGCAGGGCGTAAGGTTTTGGGTGAGGTGTCGTGGGTAGTTTCAACTTTTCCACCATCTCCTTTGAGGCGACGTTGGTGCAACTGCCTCCGTCAATGATTAGGCTACACCATTTGTCCTTCACTTGGCATTTGGTGTGGAATATTTGACTTCGTTGTTCTGTTTCAATGGGCGACGTTTGAGCTTGTAGGGCTCGGAGAACCAAATTGCAATCATAACTAGGAGCGACGTAATCTTCGGCGTTCCCGGTGGGTGCCTCTTCCTCATCTCCATCTAAATTAAAAATACCCTTAGTTCTTTCCTCTTCTTCGAACAGTTCATCACGACATTTCACGGCCTCTCTTAGTGTGATGGTTCGCTGACTCGGGCACGCATTTTTGAAATGTCCAAACCCTTGACATTTAAAACACCGAATCTGCGTGGAGTTATTCTCCTTTGAGGCGGGTGGTTTGATAGCAACACTAGGGGTAGGAGTCATCTTGGGATCGGTGGTGTTCCCCGTTGTGCTTGTCCTTGAGTTGTTCTCATTTTTCCAAGTCCGGCTATTCTCACCATAGGTGGTTGCCACCTTCGTTTTTCCTTGCGCCTCCACCTTGAGACACATACTACACAAGGTATCGAAATCTGAATAATTCTGTAACTCGACAACATGGGCGATGTTGCGGTTTAGACCTCGTAGGAATCGCGCCATCCTTATGTCCTCATCTTCCACCAAGTCTCCCATTAAGGCCAGATTCTCAAATTCGTTGATGTACTCTAGGACACTCAGCCTTCCTTGGGCAAGATCGGTGATCTTACGATAGGTCGTGAGCCTATGCGTTGCGGGGACATATCTCTTCCGTAATTTTAGTTTAAGCACGTGCCATGATGTTATCTTTGCTTTTCCGGCTCGAGCCCTCCTGGTCTTAAGGCTTTCATACCATAATGAAGCCCCATTTCTTAGCTTCAAAATAGCGTACTTGCAGCACTGTTCATCATCGAGACCCTTAAAATCAAACATCCGGTCTATTTGTCTTTCCCATTCAAGATAAGACTCGGGATCCGTGCTTCCTGTGAACTCGGGTAGTTCACTCATCTTGAACTCGTCAATGACTCGTTCACGCCTTGGCTGCCATTTGGGATCGTGTTCTTGTAATTTCTTTAGAGCCTTTTGAAGATCCTTGAGAAAGTTTGGATCGTCGAAGTTCATGTTTGGTGATTGGGGTTTTGTGTTTTCGAAAAGAAGGAAGTTTTTTTTTTTTTTTTTTTTTTTTTTTTTTTTGTCAGTGAACAGTACCGTGAACAGTACCGTGAACAGTGATTTTCGTTTTTTTTTTTTTTTTTTTTGTTCAATTCGTGCCTTCAAGATCCAATCGATTAAACCTCAACTTCCTTGCCGAGTTTAATCTTTGAACACCAAGCTCGTTGGATATTCAACTATCAATGGATTGGGACCTCCTTAGGACCGTCTTGATTTTTTTGGGGTGATCAAGAGCCGAAGCTCTGGTACCATTTGATGCGTATACGTAGCGGAAGACTTAATTGTTTTGTTTTTGAGTTTTTGTTGTGCAAAAGATAAAGGATATTTGTCTCGATTCCTTGAGAAGAGATCGAAAACAATGGGATATTTGGTATCACTAGACCTATAGTGATAACAATGGGGAATTACTCAAACGCGTCAAGCAACTCAATCTCAAATCATGGAGCACGTCCTTAGTTTAAGGCAAGATTCGAAAGCCTCGACTCTTTGGAAAAAGATTGAAACCACCAAGTTTCTCTCTTTAAAATGTTTTACTTCAACTTTTTGATGATTACAAATGAGGGAGGCTAGGTCCTTTTATAGTAAAAAGTCCTTGGCCTCCAAGCAAAGCATTAAATGCTAGTTGTAAGTTCTAGGATGATTAGGTGCATGGAACTTACAACCTAGACCTTTTATTCAAACTATGTTGAAAAATGCAAAAATCTAAACTTAGAATTCCTCTCCCTTGGTGCCGCCACATTCGGCCCTTCCCCCTTGTTCCCATTTGATTTTCTTTTGTTCCCACACGGCTTCAAGGGGTGTGCGGATCTCGAGCTTCAACCGCGCATAATACCTCTCTTTTACGCAAACCCATCCAATTTTCATGCATAAAAAATGTGTTATTTGGGCCTGGTTTTGATTGGTGCTCTATGTCGAGTACGACTTCTTCCATGGGGTCCATATCCGCGTCAAGATATGTCCCCGCAACGCATAGGCTCACGACCTATCGTAAGATCACCGATCTTGCCCAAGGAAGGCTGAGTGTCCTAGAGTACATCAACGAATTTGAGAACCTGGCCTTAATGGGAGACTTGGTGGAAGATGAGGACATAAGGATGGCACGATTCCTACGAGGTCTAAACCGCAACATCGCCCATGTTGTCGAGTTACAGAATTACTCAGATTTCGATACCTTGTGTAGTATGTGTCTCAAAGTGGAGGCGCAAGGAAAGACGAAGGTGGCAACCACCTATGGTGAGAATAGCCGGACTTGGAAAAATGAGAACAACTCAAGGACAAGCACAACGGGGAACACCACCGATCCCAAGATGACTCCTACCCCCAGTGCTGCTAGCAAACCACCCGCCTCAAAGGAGAATAACTCCACGCAGATTCGGTGTTTTAAATGTCAAGGGTTTGGACATTTCAAAAATGCGTGCTCGAGTCGCGAACCATCACACTAAGAGAGGCCGTGAAATGTCGTGATGAACTGTCAAGAAGAGGAAAGAACTAAGGGTATTTTTAATTTAGAAGGAGATGAGGAAGAGGCACCCGCCGGGAACGCCGAAGATTACGTCGCTCCTAGCTATGATTGCAATTTGGTTCTCCGAGCCCTACAAGCTCAAACATCGCCCATTGAACCGGAGCAGCGAAGTCAAATATTCCACACCAAATGCCAAGTGAAGGACAAATGGTGTAGCCTAATCATTGACGGAGGCAGTTGCACCAACGTCGCCTCAAAGGAGATGGTGGAGAAATTGAAACTACCCACGACACCTCACCCAAAACCTTACGCCCTGCATTGGCTCGATGACGAGAATAAAGTGAAGATCACTAAGCAAGTAAAGGTAACGCTGACCATGGGATCTTACAACGACGACATCCTATGCGATGTTGTACCAATGGATGCATGTCATGTCCTATTAGGACGACCTTGGCAATATGACCGGGATGTGGTGCATCGCGGTCGAAGCAACGAGTACGAGTTGGTAAGTAAGGGAAAAAGAATTGTCCTTAAACCAATGGCGCTGTGAAGTACGTTCTATGAGTGCCAAACGTAGAACGACTACTAGCATGACCATGCTCGCTAGTGAGAAAGAAGTGGACGAGGCCATTGTCAATGGTAAACAGGTTTACCTAATGGTGGTCAATGAAACGCCTAGCGATGAAAGCAAGGATGGACGATTAATCTCGCTCCTAGAAGAATTCAAGGATGTTTTCCCCGAAGAGTTACCCGCTGGGTTACCACCTATTCGTGGGATCGAACACCAAATCGACCTCCTGCCCGGAGCTCCTTTACCAAACAAAGCAGCCTATCGGTGCAACCCGATGGAGACCAAGGAGTTACAACGTCAAATCGAAGAGTTAATGGAACGAGGCTATGTACGCGAGAGCATGAGCCCATGTGCCGTTCCTACACTACTTGTTCCAAAGAAGGATGGAACGTGGCGAATGTGCATCGATAGCCGAGCCGTGAACAACATCACTATCAAGTATCGGTTTCCAATTCCGAGGCTTGATGATATGCTCGATGAGTTACATGGAGCCGAGATCTTCTCTAAAGTGGATTTGAGGAGTGGTTATCACCAAATTCAGATGAGAGAAGGGGACGAGTGGAAAACTGCGTTTAAAACTAAGCATGGATTATACGAATGGACGGTTATGTCCTTCGGCTTGACAAATGCTCCAAGTACCTTTATGCGGCTCATGAACGAGGTACTCAAGCCTTTCATAGGCAGATTCGTAGTCGTTTATTTGGACGATATCTTGATCTACAAATGAGCAAGGATGATCACTTCCAACATCTTCGTAAGGTGTTCAACACACTTCGGGAGCAACAACTCTATGGAAAGAAGGAGAAGTGCTCGTTCTTAGTCGAGAGCGTTATATTTCTTGGATACAAGGTTTCTAAAGAAGGGGTTTCCGTCGACCAATCCAAGATTGAGGCAATCAAGTCATGGCCTATTCCCAAGACTGTCACGGAAGTCCGATCCTTTCACGGACTTGCTTAATTCTATCGAAGATTCATTCGGGATTTTAGCACCATCGCTAGCCCCATCACTGAATGTACAAAGAAAGGAACTTTCGTATGGACTCCAGCTGCTCAAAAGTCATTCGAGACGATTATCCAAAAACTTTGTGAGGCACCATTGTTGGCACTCCCAGATTTCACCCGCCCGTTCGAAGTCGAATGTGATGCAAGCGGTGTTGGAATTGGAGCCGTGTTAGTGCAAGGAAAGCGACCCATCGCTTACTTCTCTGAAAAACTGAACGGGGCCAGGCTCAATTACTCGACTTACGACAAGGAATTCTATGCGATCGTAAGGGCCCTACAACATTGGAGTCACTATCTCCGACCAAGCCATTTCATCCTGCACTCGGACCACGAATCCTTGAAACATATCAATGGGCAACAAAAGTTGAACTCAAGGCATGCCAAGTGGGTGGAATTTTTGCAATCTTTCCATTTCTCCTCCAAATACAAGACTGGCAAAAGTAACGTGGTGGCCGATGCTCTCTCGCGCCGATACTCATTATTGATCGATGCTCGATATCCGATTACGGGATTCAAGCACTAAAGGAATCCTACGAGAACGATCCCGACTTTGGGGAAATCTTCAAGATTTGCGAAAACGGGGCTCATGAAGAATTCCTTACGCAAGACGGTTTTCTTTTCAAAGGAAACAGACTTTGTGTCCCGAAACTCCCGATCCGAGAACTCCTTATTCGAGAAGCCCACGGAGGTGGACTTGGGGGACATTTTGGAGTAAACAAAACTGTGGATATCCTCAAGGAACATTTTTATTGGCCACAGTTGCAAGGAGACGTGCAAGCGATAGTGCGAAAATGCATCACATGTCACATGGCCAAAATTAAATTCCAACCCGGGGAGTATGTACCATTGCCTATCCCGTGCCGACCTTGGGAAGATATATCCATGGATTTCATCGTGGCATTACCGCGAACACAGAGAGGCAAAGATGCGATCATGGTAGTGGTCGATCGATTCTCAAAGATGGCCCATTTTATCGCCTGTCACAAAACTGATGACGCCAGCAATGTGGCGGACTTGTATTTTCGGGAAGTCTTACGACTCCACGGGATCCCAAGAACAATCGTTTCCGATCGAGATTCCAAATTCCTAAGCTACTTCTGGAAAACGTTATGGAAAAGGGTGGGAACCAAGCTTTTGTTCAAGACTTCTCATCACCCCTGACGGACGGACAAACAGAGGTCACGAATCGCACTGGGAACAATGCTGCAAGTCTGGTGAGCAAAACTCAGAAAGATTGGGATTTGAAACTCGCGCACGCTGAGTTCGCTTATAACCGCTCCCCAACTTACGCGACAAGGCACTCCCCATTTGAGGTCGTATATGGTATAAACCCGTATTTACCACTAGACCTCATTCCCCTACCCAAGGATGAAATCATACACAAGGATGCGGAAACCAAATTAAAATCAATGATCAAACTACATGATCAAGTCAGGGCAAGAATTGAGAAAATTAATGAAATGTACAAGCGCAAGGCAAACAAAACCCGCCAGCCAAGATCCTTCAGCGAAGGAGACCTCGTGTGGTTACACTTAAGGAAGGAGCGTTTTCCGAACAAACGCAAGAACAAACTCATGCCGCGAGCAGAAGGTCCCTACAAGGTAATATCAAAGGTAGGCGACAACGCATACAAGATCGAGTTGCCCGGAGAGTATGGGGTACACGCCACTTTCAACGTCGGGGATCTATCTCCTTACATTGACGATGATGGAATCAAGGAATTGAGGGCAATTCCTTTTCAAGAAGGAGGAGATGACGCGGATATGGACCCCATGGAGGAAGTTGTGCTCGACATAGAGCACCAATCAAAACCAGGCCCAAATAACACATTTTTTATGCATGAAAATTGGATGGGTTTACGTAAAAGAGAGGTATTATGCGCGGTTGAAGCTCGAGATCCGCATACCCCTTGATGCCGTGTGGGAACAAAAGAAAATCAAATGGGAACAAAGGGAGAGAGGGACGAATGTGGCGGCACCAAGGGAGAAGAATCCTAGTTTTTATTTTTGCATTTTTCAACATCATTTGAATAAAACTTGACAAAAAGTCTAGGTAGTAAGTTCTATGCATCTAATCATCCTAGAACTTACAACTAGCATTTAATGTTTTGCTTGGAGGCCAAGGACTTCTTCCTATAAAAGGACCTAGCCTCCCTCATTTGTGATCATCAAAGTTGAAGTAAAAACATTTTAGAGAGAGAAACTTGGTGGTTTCAATCTTTTTCCAAAGAATCGAGGCTTTCGAATCTTGCCTTAAAGTAAGGACGTGCTCCGCAGTTTGAGATTGAGTTGCTTGACGCGTTTCGAGTAATTCCCCATTGTTATCACTATAGGTCTAGTGATACCAAATATCCCATTGTTTTCGATCTCTTCTCAAGGAATCGAAACAAATATCCTTTATCTTTTGCACAACAAAAACTCAAAACAAAAACAATTAAGTCTTCCGCTACGTATACGCATCAAGATGTGATCAAGAGGTGTGCTCCTTGTCAACAATCAAAATCCTATTTCCAAACAGCCCCCTACACTCCTTTGCCGGTTCCAAATCAGCCATGGGAAGACATAAGCATGGATTTCATTGTTGCTTTACCAAGAACTCAAAGAGGGAAGGATTCAATCATGGTGGTTGTGGATAGATTTAGCAAAATGGCTCATTTCATTGCTTGCAAGAAAACCGAAGATGCAACTAGTGTGGCCGAGCTCTATTTCAAAGAAGTGGTCAAGCTACATGGTATTCCTAAGTCCATTGTCTCGGATAGGGATTCCAAGTTCATGAGTCATTTTTGGAGAACCTTATGGAAGCTACTCAAAACAAGGCTCTTGTTTAGCACCTCCCATCACCCTCAAACTGATGGGCAAACGGAAGTTACCAACAAGACCTTGGGGAGGATCCTTAGGTGCACGGTTGCAAGATCATTGAAAGATTGGGACCTCAAACTAGCTCAAGCCGAGTTTGCCTTCAACCGAGCCCCTTCCACAACCACGGGCAAGTCTCCATTTGAGGTGGTATATGGCGTGAATCCTATGATGCCTACTGATTTGGCACCCATCAAAAGAAATACCATTGATTATGATGCTAAGAAAAGGGTTGAACAAATGCTCCATGTCCATGAACAAGTCAAGAAGCAAATTGAGAAGGCTAATGAGGCTCACAAGGCCAAATCCAAGGGTGTCAAGGGAACCAAAAGCTTTGAACCCGGAGATCTTGTTTGGATACACTTGAGGAAAGAAAGATTTCCAGAAAAAAGGAAGAATAAGCTCATGCCTAGAGCTGATGGTCCATTCGAAGTACTTGAGAAGTTCGGGTCCAATGCATACAAGATAAACCTTCCCGGAGAATATGGAGTCCATGGAACTTTCAATGTTGGGGATTTAAGTCTTTATTATGAAGAGATTGAGTAGGATAAGCTCGAGGATTTGAGGGCAAATCCTTTTCAAGAAGGGGAGATTGAAACAAATCAAACCGAGAAAGGCCACATTTCACCCGGTTTTGGACCTTGCACAAGATTGAGGTCTAACATGAATTCCGTCTAAGAAGTCGTGCCTTTTTCCAGCATGGGATTAATCTTTGGTGAGTTTGGGATGTTTTTGTGTAGGAACTTATATCCCAAAGCCGTTCCTATCATAGAGTTTGCCAAGCTTTAAAAACCGTGCGCAATCAGGACCATGGCTGGAACATGCTTAGTTTTTTGTGCATTATGTCGCTATCAACCTTCCTCTTTTGTTCCAACAAAGCTCAAGGGACTTTATGGCTGCATCAAGGACTCTTACACGGTTTCCTCAAGCCCCATTTCAGTCCATATAATCATAAATAAGAAGTTGAGCTACAAACAAGGAAGATTGGACTATTAGTTTACTTTCTTTGCTTTATGTCCTTTTCATTTCAGCTTTGTCATAGCCTTGGCTGCCGTTTTTCTTGGTTGTTAGCTGCTATTTTTGTGACCTTTAGATGTACTTAGTAATCAAGGGTCAAGATTGTAAGCCTTGGTCTATATAAACCAAGCTAAACACTTGAGAACTTCAGATTTGAATGAACATTAATACAAGTGAAAACCTAGTTTTTCCTCTTAAATTCTTTGCTTTGTGCTAGAAGACCCTCCTATGCTTAGTGCTAGGGGTTGAGTGAGTTCTTTGCTAGGTGCTTGAACAAGCTCTTAGTCTTAAACCTTGGCTTTGTGCTTGGTTTATTTCATATCCAATTCACTCGATCCTTAGCATTTGAGTCACGGTTTTAAGCTTGTTTTTCTGTCCATTTTCGTGTCCTTAGAGTTTTATTCCATAATCGAACCGGTATCTTGGCTCAGAGGTTCTATCAAAACATGGCCAAGACACAACACAACCCTAGTCCTAAATCTGCGCAGACCTAGACATGCGGATACACACCACCGCTTCCAAGACCCACAATTTTTTTAAAAACAAAGTGAGTACCCTAAGGAGTCCACCAAAGGGTTGGCTAGTACTTAAGCTGACCACTTACCCTCAAAATAAGTAACGAGGTCATGCCTCAACTTGGATATAAACCCACCAAGTCAGGAACACAAAGGCTATTAAGCAGTGAACATATACTCGTCAAAGACTATAAAGACCTATCTATGACAAACACAACAACCTGCAAGAAGTATTCAATACCAATTCCATTTCAAGCAATATTAACAATATTAAAGGTTTCAGGGAATCTAAGGCCGTTTCTACAATATAAGAAACCATTCAATTCAACCAACAACATATGTGAACTAAAAACATAATAAATGGCCTAAAACAAGAATAAGGCCAATTATCCATTTTTCACAATAATTTTCATACAACCGAATTTTTACCCGCAACCCTTGACCCTGCGCGACAGTGCGGGTTAAATCGCGGTGACCAATCACACAATTGACTCGACATCGATTCGATCAAAGGGACTAAGGCTCGCCGGCATAATCATCCAAACATTACAATTATCGCTATAAAATTCATTTTAAGCCTATTCATTACAATTTCATTTTATAACCTATCCTAACATGTGCCAACTACCAATATAAACATAACTTTACCATCAACATTATATTTACTACTAACATTATTCATTTCATAAGACTACCCATATGTTACTTATACTAAAAATAACATTAATACGCCCGAAACGACGAACAACGCATGAAAAACCGCGAAACAAGCAACGGGCCGACCCGGGCCAACCTGTACCGGCTCGCACGACTCTTGGCCCGCCACCCCCACTACCTCCGTTTCTCCGTTTTTGTTCATTTTAACATCGTTTTAAGCATCAATTAATCATTCCCAATTCATTTCCATACTAATATGTGAACTTAAACTAACAAAAGACATGATTTAGACATGAATTTAACCCATATTATCATATGAAATAAACCACTCAATTAACAATCACAAAATCATACAAAAAGCAAAGAATGTGACATTAATTCGTCGAGTAACTCGAAATATGTTACCTTTAGCAACAAAATGAGCAATTAGCACCTTGAACACCAAACCCTAATATGCAAACTAGCCACTATCTTCAACTATATACGAGTCTCCAAACTCGTCTTCTAAATCTTCACCTAAATAAACAATAAAAACACATTTATAAGTACTAATAATCAAAACCCTAAAAATGGTGGACAAAATAAATTTAGGGCAAATGAATTTAATACATACTAGGATGTTGGAAATGAAGAGAGGATTCCAAATATGTAATCCTTATGAAATTTGGAGTAGAAACGAGTGAGTTATGATGAAAATTAGCTTAAAAAGGTAAGAAAATGGTGTTTTATGTTTAGAAAGCTTTAGAACATTCAAGGGAGATGAAGTTGGAAAAGAAAAATGCAAAGGGAAGGTGAAGGAAGGGTGTGGCGTGGCTAGGAGAAAGGAGACGGGATTTTTCCCGCGGAATTTCATTAGTCGGTTTTGGCTCGTTTCGCCGATAATTAGAACCGTTTGTCAAATGCAAATTCCGACGATGCCAAAGTTCTTAAACACGAGATTACAAGAAGAATGAGTACTCATATGACCCATTTCCAAAATCGTTTGCCCAATTTTCAAAAGAATTGCCGTTTTTCCCGATATGCCCTTATTTCGAAATAAAAGGTTTTTACATGGTTTAAACTATTTTTAATTATTTCGAAACTATCAAATTAAATAATTTACTTCAAAATATAATAGAATTAAATTTCGTTGAATTATTATTACTTCAAATACATTAATATTAAATTCAACTTGATTAATAAATTACTTTCGCAAAATAATAACGGTCCGAAATTACGGGGTGTTACACAAAGAGTCACAACGACTAATAAACAAGGACAAATGGTTCACAGAACGAGTCACAAGGACTAATGAACAAGGACAAATGATTCACACGACGAGTCACAATGACTAATGAACTAGGACAAATGATTCACACAAAGAGTCACAATGACTAATAAACAAGAACAAATGGTTCACACAACGAGTCACTAGGACTAATGAACAAGGACAAATGATTCACAAAACGAGTCACAATGACTAATGAACTAGGACAAATGATTCACACAAAGAGTCACAATGACTAATAAAGAAGGACAAATGGTTCACACAACGAGTCACAAGAACTAATGAACAAGGACAAATGATTCACACAACGAGTCACAATGAATAATAAACAAGGACAAATGGTTCACACAATGAGTCACAAGGACTAATGAACAAGGACAAATGATTCACACGAAGAGTCACAATGACTAATGAACTAGGACAAATGATTCACACACAGAGTCACAATGACTAATAAACAAGGACAAATGGTTCACACAACGAGTCACAAGGACTAATGAACAAGGACAAATGATTCACACGACGAGTCACAATGACTAATGAACTAGGACAAATGATTCACACAAAGAATTACAACGACTAATAAACAAGGACAAATGGTTCACACAAAGAGTCACAACGACTAATAAACAAGGAAAAATGGTTCAAACAACAAGTCACAAGGACTAATGAACAAGGACAAATGATTCACACACCGAGTCACAATGACTAATGAACTAGGACAAATGATTCACACAAAGAGTCACAATGACTAATAAACAAGGACAAATGGTTCACACAACGAGTCACAAGGACTAATGAACAAGGACAAATGATTCACACGACGAGTCAGAATGACTAATAAACAAGGACAAATGGTTCAAACAAAGAATCACAACGACTAATAAACAAGGACAAATGGTTAACACAAAGAGTCACAACGACTAATAAACAAGGACAAATGGTTCAAACAACAAGTCACAAGGACTAATGAACAAGGACAATTGGTTCACACAACGAGTCACAAGGACTACTAATGAACAAGGACAAATGATTCACACGAAGAATCACAATGACTAATGAACTAGGACAAATGATTCACACGAAGAGTCACAATGACTAATGAACTAGGACAAATGATTCACACAAAGAGTCGCAACGACTAATAAACAAGGACAAATGGTTCACACAAAGAGTCACAATGACTAACAAACAAGGACAAATGGTTCCCACAACGAGTCACAAGGACTAATGAACAAGGACAAATGATTCACACAACGAGTCACAATGACTAATAAACAAGGACAAATGGTTCACACAACGAGTCACAAGGACTAATGAACAAGGACAAATGATTCACACAACGAGTCACAACGACTAATGTACTAGGACAAATGATTCACTCAAAGAGTCACAATGACTAATGAACAAGGACAAATGATTCACACAACAAGTCACAATGAGTAATTAACTAGGATAAAGGATTCACACAAAGAGTCACAATAAATAATGACCAAGGACAAATGATTTACACAACGAGTCACAATGAGTAATTAAATAGGACAAATGATTCACACAAAGAGTCATAATAATTAATGAACAATGACAAATGGTTCAAACAACGAGTCACAAGTACTAATGAACAAGGACAAATGATTCACACAACGAGTCATAATAACTAATGAATAAAGACAAATGGTTCGCACAACGAGTCCCAATGAGTAATTAACTAGGATAAATGATTCACACAAAGAGTCATAATAACTAATGAACAATGACAAATGGTTCACCCAACGACTCACAAGGACTAATGAACAAGGACAAATGATTCACACAACGAGTCACAACGGCTAATGAACAAGGACAAATAATTCACACAACGAGTCACAATGGCTAATGAACAAGGACAAATGATTCACACGACGAGTCACAATGACTAATGAACTAGGACAAATGATTCACACAACAAGTCAAAACGACTAATAAACAAGGACAAATGGTTCACACAACGAGTCACAAGGACTAATGAACAAGGACAAATGATTCACACGACGAGTCACAATGACTAATGAACTAGGACAAATGATTCACACAAAGAATTACAACGACTAATAAACAAGGACAAATGGTTCACACAAAGAGTCACAACGACTAATAAACAAGGAAAAATGGTTCAAACAACAAGTCACAATGACTAATGAACAAGGACAAATGATTCACACGACGAGTCACAATGACTAATGAACTAGGACAAATGGTTCACACAAAGAGTCACAATGACTAATAAACAAGGACAAATGGTTCACACAACGAGTCACAAGGACTAATGAACAAGGACAAATGATTCACACGACGAGTCAGAATGACAAATAAACAAGGACAAATGGTTCAAACAAAGAATCACAACGACTAATAAACAAGGACAAATGGTCCACACAAAGAGTCACAACGACTAATAAACAAGGACAAATGGTTCAAACAACAAGTCACAAGGACTAATGAACAAGGACAAATGGTTCACACAACGAGTCACAAGGACAAATGATTCACACGAAGAGTCACAATGACTAATGAACTAGGACAAATGATTCACACGAAGAGACACAATGACTAATGAACTAGGACAAATGATTCACACAAAGAGTCACAACGACTAATAAACAAGGACAAATGGTTCACACAAAGAGCCACAACGACTAATAAAGAAGGACAAATGGTTCACACAACAAGTCACAAAGACTAATGAACAATGACAAATGATTCACACGACGAGTCAGAAGACTAATGAACTAGGATAAATGATTCACACAAAGAGTCACAATGACTAATAAACAAGGACAAATGGTTCACACAACGACTCACAAAGACTAATGAACAAAGACAAATGATTCACACGACGAGTCACAATGACTAATGAACTAGAACAAATGATTCACACAAAGAGTCACAATGACTAACAAACAAGGACAAATGGTTCACACAACGAGTCACAAGGACTAATGAACAAGGACAAATGATTCACACAACGAGTCACAATGACTAATAAACAAGGACAAATGGTTCACACAACGAGTCACAAGGACTAATGAACAAGGACAAATGATTCACACAACGAGTCACAACGACTAATGTACTAGGACAAATGATTCACACAAAGAGTCACAATGACTAATGAACAAGGACAAATGATTCACACATCGAGTCACAATGAGTAATTAACTAGGATAAAGGATTGAAACAAAGAGTCACAATAAATAATGACCGAGGACAAATGATTTACACAACGAGTCACAATGAGTAATTAACTAGGACAAATGATTCACACAACGAGTCATAATAACTAATGAACAATGACAAATGGTTCAAACAACGAGTCACAAGTACTAATGAACAAGGACAAATGATTCACACAACGAGTCATAATGACTAATGAATAAAGACAAATTGTTCGCACAACGAGTCACAATGAGTAATTAACTAGGACAAATGATTCACACAAAGAGTCATAATTACTAATGAACAATGACAAATGGTTCACACAACGACTCACAAGGACTAATGAACAAGGACAAATGATTCACACAACGAGTCACAATGGCTAATGAACAAGGACAAATGATTCACACGACGAGTCACAATGACTAATGAACTAGGACAAATGATTCACACAAAGAGTCACAATGACTAATAAACAAGGACAAATGGTTCACACAACGAGTCACAAGGACTAATGAACAAGGACAAATGATTCACACGACGAGTCAAAATGACTAATAAACAAGGACAAATGGTTCAAACAAAGAATCACAACGACTAATAAACAAGGACAAATGGTCCACACAAAGAGTCACAACGACTAATAAACAAGGACAAATGGTTCAAACAACAAGTCACAAGGACTAAGGAACAAGGACAAATGGTTCACACAACGAGTCACAAGGACAAATGATTCACACGAAGAGTCACAATGACTAATGAACTAGGACAAATGATTCACACGAAGAGACACAATGACTAATGAACTAGGACAAATGATTCACACAAAGAGTCACAACGACTAATAAACAAGGACAAATGGTTCACACAAAGAGCCACAACGACTAATAAAGAAGGACAAATGGTTCACACAACGAGTCACAAAGACTAATGAACAATGACAAATGATTCACACGACGAGTCAGAAGACTAATGAACTAGGATAAATGATTCACACAAAGAGTCACAATGACTATTAAACAAGGACAAATGTTTCACACAACGACTCACAAAGACTAATGAACAAGGACAAATGATTCACACGACGAGTCACAATGACTAATGAACTAGAACAAATGATTCACACAAAGAGTCACAATGACTAACAAACAAGGACAAATGGTTCACACAACGAGTCACAAGGACTAATGAACAAGGACAAATGATTCACACAACGAGTCACAATGACTAATAAACAAAGACAAATGGTTCACACAACGAGTCACAAGGACTAATGAACAAGGACAAATGATTCACACAACGAGTCACAACGACTAATGTACTAGGACAAATGATTCACACAAAGAGTCACAATGACTAATGAACAAGGACAAATGATTCACACAACGAGTCACAATGAGTAATTAACTAGGATAAAGGATTGAAACAAAGAGTCACAATAAATAATGACCGAGGACAAATGATTTACACAACGAGTCACAATGAGTAATTAACTAGGACAAATGATTCACACAACGAGTCATAATAACTAATGAACAATGACAAATGGTTCAAACAACGAGTCACAAGTACTAATGAACAAGGACAAATGATTCACACAACGAGTCATAATGACTAATGAATAAAGACAAATTGTTCGCACAACGAGTCACAATGAGTAATTAACTAGGACAAATGATTCACACAAAGAGTCATAATTACTAATGAACAATGACAAATGGTTCACACAACGACTCACAAGGACTAATAAACAAGGACAAATGATTCACACAACGAGTCACAATGGCTAATGAACAAGGACAAATGATTCACACGACGAGTCACAATGACTAATGAACTAGGACAAATGATTCACACAAAGAGTCACAATGACTAATAAACAAGGACAAATGGTTCACACAACGAGTCACAAGGACTAATGAACAAGGACAAATGATTCACACGACGAGTCAGAATGACTAATAAACAAGGACAAATGGTTCAAACAAAGAATCACAACGACTAATAAACAAGGACAAATGGTCCACACAAAGAGTCACAACGACTAATAAACAAGGACAAATGGTTCAAACAACAAGTCACAAGGACTAAGGAACAAGGACAAATGGTTCACACAACGAGTCACAAGGACAAATGATTCACACGAAGAGTCACAATGACTAATGAACTAGGACAAATGATTCACACGAAGAGACACAATGACTAATGAACTAGGACAAATGATTCACACAAAGAGTCACAACGACTAATAAACAAGGACAAATGGTTCACACAAAGAGCCACAACGACTAATAAAGAAGGACAAATGGTTCACACAACGAGTCACAAAGACTAATGAACAATGACAAATGATTCACACGACGAGTCAGAAGACTAATGAACTAGGATAAATGATTCACACAAAGAGTCACAATGACTAATAAACAAGGACAAATGTTTCACACAACGACTCATAAAGACTAATGAACAAGGACAAATGATTCACACGACGAGTCACAATGACTAATGAACTAGAACAAATGATTCACACAAAGAGTCACAATGACTAACAAACTAGGACAAATGGTTCACACAACGAGTCACAAGGACTAATGAACAAGGACAAATGATTCACACAACGAGTCACAATGACTAATAAACAAAGACAAATGGTTCACACAACGAGTCACAAGGACTAATGAACAAGGACAAATGATTCACACAACGAGTCACAACGACTAATGTACTAGGACAAATGATTCACACAAAGAGTCACAATGACTAATGAACAAGGACAAATGATTCACACAACGAGTCACAATGAGTAATTAACTAGGATAAAGGATTGAAACAAAGAGTCACAATAAATAATGACCGAGGACAAATGATTTACACAACGAGTCACAATGAGTAATTAACTAGGACAAATGATTCACACAACGAGTCATAATAACTAATGAACAATGACAAATGGTTCAAACAACGAGTCACAAGTACTAATGAACAAGGACAAATGATTCACACAACGAGTCATAATGACTAATGAATAAAGACAAATTGTTCGCACAACGAGTCACAATGAGTAATTAACTAGGAATATTGATTCACACAAAGAGTCATAATTACTAATGAACAATGACAAATGGTTCACACAACGACTCACAAGGACTAATGAACAAGGACAAATGATTCACACAACGAGTCACAATGGCTAATGAACAAGGACAAATGATTCACACGACGAGTCACAATGACTAATGAACTAGGACAAATGATTCACACAAAGAGTCACAACGACTAATAAACAAGGACAAATGGTTCACACAACAAGTCACAAGGACAAATGATTCACACGACGAGTCACAATGACTAATGAACTAGGTCAAATGATTCACACAAAGAGTTACAATGACTAATAACCAAGGACAAATGGTTCACACAACGAGTCACAAGGACTAATGAACAAGGATAAATGATTCACACGACGAGTCACAATGACTAACGAATTAGGACAAATGATTCACATAACGAGTCACAATGACTAATGTACTAGGACAAATGATTCACACAACGAGTCACAATGAGTAATTAACTAGGACAAATGATTCATACAAAGAGTCATAATAACTAATGAACAATGACAAATGGTTCAAACAACGAGTCACAATGACTAATGAACAAGGACAAATGATTCACACAACGAGTCATAATGACTAATGAATAAAGACAAATGGTTCGCACAACGAGTCACAATGTGTAATTAACTAGGACAAATGATTCACACAAAGAGTCACAATAACTAATGAACAAGGACAAATGATTATGGCTAATGAACAAGGACAAATGATTCACATGACGAGTCACAATGACTAATGAACTAGGACAAATGATTTATACAAAGAGTCACAACGACTAATAAACAAGGACAAAAGGTTCACACAACAAGTCACAAGGACTAATGAACAAGGACAAATGATTCACACGACGAGTCACAAGGACTAATGAACAAGGACACCAACAAAAAGCAAGCTAGAACAAGGTGGTCCATAATCAGCCCAAAACAGTTTCAAAAACGCAGGAAGAACACCAACAAAAAGCAAGCTAGAACAAGGTTTAAAAACGCACGGAATGCAACAATGCAATGGACCGTTGCATTCAACAACTTAAAACAAGAAAATAACATTACAAGAACTTGAAATAACCATGAAAACAACAGACCGAAGGACTGTTTAAACGACACAACAAGGGATAAAAACGAGAATTAACAGTCCAACGGGCTGTTTAAGAGACACAAAACAGGCTGTTTTTGGGATATTGTTTGCTCTCGGTTTTGGGTTGTTTTGGAAGAGTTTATTTGAAACATAAAATGAAAGATATGACTGGAAAGCGACCCATGTCCTTTGGTGTTGCAAACCGTGTAAGGGACCACTCGGTTTGTTCCTTAGCTTTGCTCTATGACAACCACCTTCCCAAGACACCAACCCTTAGACAAAAATGCTCTTGACTCTTCATAGGTGACTTTCTAGGCCGAAAAGCTCCTTATTTCTTAGATGGATTTCTTACTTGGACCCTATTTCGGTCAAGGGACCAAAACCGGGTACAAACATGCCCAATGTGATTTGTTTTGCTTCAAACTCCTTCTCTTGAAAAGGATTTGTCCTCAAATCCTCGGCATTTTCATCACTAGGCTCTTCTTCACAAAGACTTAATTCACTAGCATGGAATGTGGCATGGATTCCCAACAAATCGACCTTATACTTATCACACCCATCTTGACTAGCGACTTTGAACGGACCTCCTTCTCTTGGCATGAGCTTATCTCCTTTTGTAAGGGTTCCTAACTTGCACCAATGGACCCAAACTTGATCCCCAATTCTGAATTTCGTCCCTTGCTTGGAGTTCTTAGACCTTTCCTTGTTGGCCATGAATTGAACATGACGAATGAGCCCTTGTTCAACCCGTTTTTTGACACCATTTCCTTGCTTGCTTGGGTGAACATTCTTCTTGACTGTCTAAATCCCGTCGCCCATGTCACTGACCTTGTGCTCATCTTCAATTAAACTTGGAATAGGGAGTACGGAATAGTCACAATGCACACCACCTTGGACACTCACGGTTTGGACATTGTTAAGGATCCCTTCTTGAACCCGTTTCTTGACCCTTTCTTCTTGATCTTTCAAGTAGGCACTTGACTTGTCCTTGCCTTCATTCCCAATTGGATTAGTGGTGGGAAAGACGGGATGATGAACTTGTGCCCCATCAATGGTACTCTCGGCTCCAATCTTGATAAAGAACTCATCTTGGACTCGATCATTGGCATTACTTCACTTGGATTTTTCTTTTACCTTTGAACACTCTCCTAGTTTATCCTTGAACTTATGGACACCATATTCGAACCAAGCATTTTTAGAGGCCTCGTCCTTCATTTTTGGATTAGCAATTGGAGGAACATTTTCATGGACCTCGACCCTTGTTCGAACCATTTTAGTGAACGGCTCATCTTGCTCCTTGGACACATGCTCGACATTAGGTGGATCACCTTGAAAGAACTTGTTCGAATTTTGAACCATGCTAGGGACTGTTTCATCTTGTTCCTTGGATACTGCAGTGTAATGTCCAAGGGTTTAGACAAATACAACAAACAAACCAGCAAACCCAAAACAGTTTCTCAGGAATGCAATAAACTTGTGCTAATTAATAAAATTATGAATTGACCTCCTAAAATCATGAAACTTGGCAGTAAATTACTTTGATATAAGAACTTAATTCTGAGCAAAACTCCAGGATTTTTAGAGGACTCAAAGTAATTTTAAGACTCAACTGAACTGACTGATATACACAAAGGACTGTAATTGAGACAATTCTGGGATAGTGATTGAAAGGAGGGAACTTTGGATATAATTATCAACTGGAAAACCCACAGAATACTCACAGGGAATTAAGCTAATAATTTGGGGTGTTAGAGTTAAGAGATTCCACAGATTGACACAGGAAAGACTCAACTGAAACAAACAGCAAAGCTAAACTAACCACAGTCTCAGCACAGGAAAGTTTATACTCTACTAACAGGTACTTAATCAATAACCACAGTCTAAGCACAGGTTATTATCAAGCCTGACTCTAATCTACAGACTAAGCACAAGATTAAGAGGTTTAAATTTGAGAGAAATCTCAGGTTTCATTCATAAATCAGCTGTGTTACAACAGTCTGAATTGAGGTCCTTATATAGGCCTTTTTAGGTTACAAACTTGAAAGGAAACTACATCCAAGGGTCAGGATCCCTCCTCACATGCTGGTAAGAGTCCAAGTACAATATTACAACGGTTTAAAAGCTCTTAATTGTAAACTGGAATGAAAACAAAAGAGAAATGCAGGTGACAGTGACAGGTTGTGGTCCTTTGCTGCATTGCTGGCTTTTCTGTTGAATGTAGGCACTTGAGGACGAAATGATTGAGTCCTTGGTATTAAAATTGGCTCTAGGTTGTATCTGGTATATGGGAAGACAAGCCAAAAGTCCTTTGAGTGCTTTTTCCTCATGGTTTAGCCAGAAATGGAAAGGTTGCTTTTGTTGTTTGTCATTTGCTGCAGTTCTGTCCAGCTTGGATTTCTAGGACTTGCATTGTGATTTTCCCTTGGACCCCTAGGACTTTTCTGAGCCTAATTCAGTGACCAACCAGCTGGCCAGGGTGGCAGCTGGTGGTTGGGCTTATACTCATACTTATTGGCCACTAAACTTAGCTCAGCTTGACTGGTTTCTGAGATGGGTGTGGTGTTGCTTTGGACTGTCTGTTGAGGTGAGGTGCCCTGGTCAGTGGCTCCTGCTGCAACCTCCCCTGGTTGAACAGGGCTTGTCCTCAAGCCTGGTGACTCCTCCCCAAAGATCATCATAATATGGACTTAGGTCACCCACATTAAAAGTGCCATGCACCTCATACTCTCCTGGTAGATCCACTTTGTAGGCATTTGGACCAATCCTCTCAACAATTTCAAAGGGGCCATCAGCTCTTGGCATCAACTTGTTCTTTCTTCTTGATGGAAACCTCTCTTTTCTTAAATGAACCCAGACTAAATCCCCTGGAACAAACTCCTTTCTTTTCTGAGGCACCTTGGACTGTTTCATGCATTTCTCATTGGTCTTCTCAATCTCCCTTTTCACAGTTTCATGGAGTTTCGGAGTTGCTCCGCCCTGGCTTTAGCATCATGATTCACCTCATTTCTTGGCACAGAGGATAAGTCTACAGGCATTAGGGGATTAATCCCATAGACAACCTCAAAAGGACTATGACCAGAGCTTGATGGTGATCTGTTGAAGGCAAATTCTGCTGCTGCTAATTTGATGTCCCAATCTTTTAGACTCTTGTTTACAAGACATCTCAGAATCCTACCCAAGGTTTTGTTGGTGACCTCGGTTTGGCCATCTTTTTGGGGATGGTGAGATGTCTTGAACAACAGTTTGGTTTTGAGCAGCTTCCATAGAGTTTTCCAAAAGTAACTCATGAATTTTGTATCTCTATCTAAAACAATTGTCTTTGGAACTCCATGAAGCCTCACAATTTCTTTCGGTATAGCTCAAAGAACACCGGCAAAGATCTTCTGTCTTCTTGCAAGCTATAAAATGGGCCATTTTACTGAACCTCACAACAACAACCATGATTGAATCCTTTCCTCTCTGTGTCCTTGGCAATGCAACAATAAAATCCATGCTCACATCCTCTCATGGCTTACTTGGTACTGGTAATGGGATATATGGACCAGTTTGGAAGGAACTCTTAGCCATTTGACATACTGAACATCTCCTGAGAACATTTTGGACATCCCCCATCATTTTTGGCCAATAAAACTGTTCTTGTAGTATGTCCAGTGTCTTTTGAACACCAAAATGCCCCCCTAAGCCTCCTGAATGGACTTCCCTGATTAGGAGGTCCCTGTAGGAACCCCTTGGAACACAGATCTTGTTCCCTTGGAATAGAAACCCATCCTGCAGCAAGTATTTGTTCCCTGGAACCCTATGCCCTTCAAACTGTGTGATCCACTCCTCAGAGAAGTCAGGGTCTTCCTTGTACATCTCTTTCATGAACTCAAAACCAAGGACCCTGGTTCCCATAGTTGACAGTAAGGAGTGCCTCCTTGATAGTGCATCTGCCACTATATTTTGTTTTCCTTCCTTATACTTGCTGGAAAAAGTGAATGACTGCAAGTACTCCACCCACTTAGCATGCCTGTGACTCAATTTGTGTTGACCATTTATATACTTCAAAGCTTCATGATCAGAGTGTAACACAAATGGCTTTGGCTTCAAATAGTGACTCCAATGCATGACTGCCCTGATAATTGCATAAAATTCCTTGTCATAGGTAGAATACTTTAATTTAGCTCAATTCAATTTCTCACAAGTAAGCTACGGGTTTCGAGCTTGGATCAGGACTGCACCAATGCCTACCCCACTGGCATCACACTCTACTTCAAAGACTTGATCAAAGTCCGCAATTTCAGAATAGGAGTCTCATACATCAATTTCTTAATCCTTTCAAAGGACTGTTGAGCACTCTCGACCCAGTGGAACTCTCCTTTCTTCATACACTCGCAATTGGAGCGACAACTGAACTGAAGTTCTTGATAAATCTCCTATAAAAGGAGGCCAATCCATGGAACCCCCTCACCTCAGTGATTGTTTTAGGAGCAGGCCATGATTGAATGGCTGCAACTTTGTCCTGATCAACTGTAATTCCCCTCCCAGAGACAATGTACCCTAGGAATGCCACTTCTTCAACCATAAAAGTGCATTTTTCCAGTTTGCCAAATAGCTTTTGTTCCCGAGGATCCCGAACACAGCTTCAAGATGTTTCGGTGTTCTCCTTTATCTTCTTGTAAACCAAGATATCATCAAAGTAGACCACTGCAAATTTGCCTAAACATGGCCTTAGCACCTCAGTCATCAGTCTCATAAAGGTGCTTGGTGCATTAGAAAGACCAAATGGCATCACAAGCCACTCATATAGTCCATGTTTAGTTTTGAAGGCAGTCTTCCACTCATCTCCTTCCCTTATCCTGACTTGATGGTACCCTTGCCTGAGATCAATCTTAGAAAATATCATGGCACCACTGAGCTCATCTAGCATGTCATCCAACCTTGGTATTGGGAACCTGTACTTGATAGTGATGTTGTTAATGGCCCTGCTGTCAGTACACATCCTCCATGTTACATCTTTCTTTGGAACAAGTAGAGCAGGGACTGCACAAGGACTGAGTGATTCCCTGACAAATCCTTTGCTCATAAGTTCCTCAATTTGGCTTTGTAATTCTTTGGTAGCAGCTGGATCACTTCTATAAGCTGGCCTGTTGGGAAGCACTGAGCCTAGAACAAGGTCTATGTGGTGCTCAATGCCTCTCAATGGTGGCAACCCACTAGGCAACTCTTTTGGAAATACTTCCTTATACCTCTGAATTAATGGCCTAACTTCAATGGCATCTCGGACTCCCTTCCTTGCTTACTTCCTTGGATAGTAACACCCAGACAGGTTGTTCTTGCTTCATTTCTTTGATCATGGCTGCTTCAGAAAGGAATAGCACACCATTGCCCTCCTCTGGCATACTTGGACCTCCATAGTTTCTCTGGTTGGGTGGTAATGGGGTCAGGGTGACCTTCTTGCCTTCATGCTTGAAACTATAGATGTTATCCTTCCCATGGTGAGTGGTATTCCTGTCATACTCCCATGGCCTCCCCAGGAGTAGGTGGCAGGCATCCATTGGGACAATGTCACACAGGACTTCATCTTTATACACCTTCCCAATAGAAAATGGAACCAAGCATTGTTTGTCCACCCTTACTTCTGCTCCCTTGTTCAACCATCTCAACTTGTAAGGGTTTGGGTGCTCTTGAGTTGTCAGGTTGAGTTTGCTAACCATGGCATTTGATGCCACATTTGTACAACTTCCCCTATCTATGATTAGGTTACAAACCCTCCCCTGGACTGTGCATCTGGTTCTAAATATCAGGGATCTTTGATCAGCTTCCAGAGGTGAGTGTTGGGAATGCATGACCCTCCACAAGACTAAGTTGTGACCTGTATCAGGGGGGCCACAACTGCATCTTGTTCTGGCTCTCCTTCAGTCTCCACCTCCTCTATTATCAGGGTCTCATCCTCCTCATACTGAACCAAACCTTCCCTCTCCCACTGTTCTACTTCCATTGCTGTCAAGGTTCTCTTAGAAGGACAGTCCTTCCTAAAATGGCCATACCCTTGGCACTGGAAGCATTTAATTTTCCCATCAGTCACAGGTGTGTTGGTTCTAGGATTCACATGACTCTTCCCCTTGTCTGGTGTTGGTTGGGTTGCAAGTTTTGGAGTTTCTCCAATCCTAACCCCAAAAAAGGTTTGAAAGTGGATCTGGTAAGGGTTTGGAAGCAGTGACCTTGGCTTTTCCCATCTTTTCAATCCTCAATGCCAGGTTGACTGCCTCATCAAAGGACCAGACTTGTTGCATTCTAACTCTTATAGCAATCTTAGGATCTAAGCCCTCAACAAACCTAGCAATTTTCTCTTCGTGGCTTTTCAGTAATCTCACATTGCAGGGTAAGTTGTTCAAAGCTCCTAAGATAAGACTCAACAGATTGTTGGTCTTGTTTCACCGGGTTAACTTGATAAACATATCCTGTGTGTAATCCTTAGCTATAAACTTATCCTTCAATTTCTTTTTAAGTTTTAGCCAAGATTTAATGGGTTCCTTGCCTTCTCTCATTCTCTCGGCTTTTCGGGTTTCATACCAAAGTGAGGCATAACCTTTGAATTTAAGGATAGAAACTTTGAAAGCTTTCCCCAAAGATATCCCTTAAATTCAAAGACTCTCTCAACAGTTCTAATCCAGTCTAACAAATCTTCAGGGTTTAAACTACCATGGAAATCAAGAATTTCTACCTTTATATCTTTGTCTCTTTCCATGTAGATGCCTTCGCCATAGATTCATCGATTCCATGTGTCTTCTCCATGTTCCTGGTGGTATTGTTGTCCTCTTCCCCTGCTCCAATAAAGCCTCTACCCCCGCTCTGCCGCTCGTAGGGTGGCCTGTTAGGAACTCCTTCTGCAAGAGTGTTGACAATATTTACCAGTTCATTGATTCTTCCCGCTTTCCGATCCACCCTGGTCTCAATACCAGTAAATCTCTCTTCACTCATGGGTTATTTTTTGTAGTTTTGTTGTAGTTAGGGTAAAAATGAACTCACTTTCCTTCCCAAGACTAACACAAGATGGAATCGTGTTAAAACCTTGCTCTGATATACCAATTTGCAGTGTAATGTCCAAGGGTTTAGACAAATACAACAAACAAACCAAAGAAACCCCAAACAGTTTCTCAGAATGCAATAAACTTGTGCTAATTAATAAAATTATGAATTGACCTCCTAAAATCATGAAACTTGGCAGTAAATTACTTTGATATAAGAACTTAATTCTGAGCAAAACTCCAGGATTTTTAGAGGACTCAAAGTAATTTTAAGACTCAATCAACTCGACGATATACACAAAGGACTGTAATTGAGACAATTCTGGGATAGTGATTGAAAGGAGGGAACTTTGGATATAATTATCAACTGGAAAACCCACAGAATACTCATAGGGAATTAAGCTAATAATTTGGGGTGTTAGAGTTAAGAGATTCCACAGATTGACACAGAAAGACTCAATCAAACAAACAAAGAAAGCTAAACTAACCACGAGTCTCAAAGACAGAAAGTTTATACTCTACTAACAAGTACTTAATCAATAACCACAGTCTAAGCACAGGTTATTATCAAGCCTGACTCCAATCTACAGACTAAGCACAAGATTAAGAGGTTTAAATTTGAGAGAAATCTCGTGTTTCATTCATAAATCACCGTGTTACAACAATCTGAATTGAGGTCCTTATATAGGCCTTTTTAGGTTACAAACTTGAAAGGAAACTATATCCAAGGGTCGGGATCCCTCCTCACATGCTGGTAAGAGTCCAAGTACAATATTACAACGGTTTAAAAGCTCTTAATTGTAAATGGAATGAAAACAAAAGAGAAATGCAGCAGAGTGTGATGACAGTTGTGGTCCTTTGCTGCATTGCTGGCTTTTCTGTTGAATGTAGGCACTTGAGGACGAAATGATTGGGTCCTTGGTATTAAAATTGGCTCTAGGTTGTATCTGGTATATGGGAAGACAAGCCAAAAGTCCTTTGAGTGCTTTTTCCTCATGGTTTAGCCAGAAATGGAAAGGTTGCTTTTGTTGTTTGTCATTTGCTGCAGTTCTGTCCAACTTGGATTTCTAGGACTTGCATTGTGATTTTCCCTTGGACCCCTAGGACTTTTCTGAGCCTAATTCAGTGACCAACCAGCTGGCCAGGGTGGCAGCTGGTGGTTGGGCTTATACTCATACTTATTGGCCACTAAACTTAGCTCAGCTTGACTGGTTTCTGAGATGGGTGTGGTGTTGCTTTGGACTGTCTGTTGAGGTGAGGTGCCCTGGTCAGTGGCTCCTGCTGCAGATACACTCTCGGCAAAGTGAACATGAACACCTTTCTCATTACTTCTTTCGGGGACCATTTCGGCCTCCTTGATTAGCATCACTTCTTTGCAAGGTTCAAGCATAGAGGATGGTGGAAGAGGTGCTAGAATGATCGTCTTCTTGTCAAACTCAAAGGAATAAGTGTTATCCTTGCCATGATGCACCGCACTCTTATCAAAGTCCCAAGGTCTACCAAGTAGGAGATGGCAAGCATCCATAGGTAGAACATCACAAAGAACCTTATCAACATAATTCTTGCCAATGGAAAAAGATACTAGGCGTTGTTTGTCAACCTTCAATTCGACTCCCTTGTCAAGCCACCTCAATTTGTAAGGACATGGATGGTTTTGGGTGGTTAAGGAAAGTTTCTCAACAAGGACACTAGAGGCCACATTAGTACAACTACCTCCATCAATGATTAGGTTGCAAACTTTCCCTCCAATGGTACACCTAGACCTAAAAAGCTGTTGTCTTTGATCCATTTCCAATGGTTGAGCACTCAACACTCTCCAAGTGACTAGACTCATCCCGAAATCCGGCAACACTACCTCCTCATCCTTAGTTTCCTCGGTCTCCTCACCCTCATCACACACAAGAATCTCATCCTCTCCCCAATGAACCACTTCAAAGCTACTAAGGGCTCTTTGAGTTGGACATTCTTTGGCAAAATGACCATAACCTTGACATTTGAAACATTTTTTGAGGGGTAAGGTCTTTCTTTGTGAGTAGTCAATGCCTTTTCCTTTGTCAAGTGTGGGGGTCACGGTTGGGTTGTGGATTTCTTTGGGTTTGGTCTCGGCATAGGTAGTCTTGGTGGTTGTTTTGTTTGGCAATTTTGAAGTGGACGGTTTCCCCTTGCCCCATTTTTCCACCCTTAAAGCCAAGTTCACGGCTTCATTGAAAGACCACAATGGTTGCATTCGGACCCTACTAGCAATTTTATCATCCAACCCTTCAACAAATCTAGCAATTTTTTGTTCCGGTTTCTCATTGATTTCACATTGCAAAGTGAGTTGTTCGAAATCCCTAATGTAAGACTCAAGTGGTTGTTGATCTTGTTTTAGTTGAGTAAGTTTAATGAACATATCTTGAGTATACTCTTTAGGAATAAACTTGTCACTAAGCTTCTTTTTCAATTTCGACCAAGATTTTATGGGGTCCTTACCATCCCTCTTCCTTTGAATCTTCATGTTTTCATGCCAAAGAGATGCATAACCTTTGAACTTTAAAATAGCAACCTTGAAAGACTTGACATCCGAGTATGATTTAAATTCAAAGACTCTTTCAATTGACCTAAACCAATCTAGTAAGTCATCGGGATTTAAACTACCATGGAAGTCCGGAATTTCTACCTTTAGGTCTTTAGGATGCTCTTCATGCTCGATCTCCATGAAAGAACCTTCTTCATCCGAGTGCAAGTCCTCCTCTTCATGGTTGGCTTCGTGGTCTCTTGCTCCAAACCCTCGGCCACGTCCTCTACCACGGTAAGGTGGATGTCTTCCTCGGCCCCTTGGTGGTGTTGGAATGTTAGCCATGATAGCATTGAAGGAATCTATCATGAGGTCGCATTTCTCGGAGAGTTGTGTTACTTGAGTCTCAATTCCAAGTAACCTTTCTTCACTCATGGTTGTTTTTGTGTTTTTGAAGTAGGTAGGAAGATGAACTCACAAAGGTTGAACCCAAGACTAACACAACAATGGAATTGTGTTAAACCTAAAGCTCTGATAACCAATTTGAAGTAAAACTCTAAGGACTCGGATTTGGACTGAAACTGACACGATTTGGACAGTAAAAGGGACTGTTTAATCGTGCTAAAAACGATTAAAAAACTCAACAGGAACTCTGAAGACTGCAATCGAACAGTCGACAGAGCTGTTTAAAATCACGGTTCCAGAAGTCTACAATCGAATAGAGTAAAGGATGCGATTGGGATATGAATTAACCCAAGCACACAGCCACTAGGTTAAGACTAAGAGGATAATTTTCCAAAGACACAAAGAAAGAAAAATACCCAAGGACTATCTTCCAAAGACACAAAGAAAGAAGAGTACCCGACTCTAAGCACTAAGCAAAAGAGGTTTAGTAGAAATCGATGTTTCTAACTTGTGTTTTCTTCATTCATCAAATCTGATTTTTACACAAAGGAATGCCTTGCTTTTATAGGCTAAGCAAAACAATCCTATCCATCCATCAACCTAGCAATCTAACGGTCCAAAAGACCCCTAGGAAACCGGTTTCAAAAGGTGGCCCTAAGCCTTACACAATTTCTTACACAAGTTAAAAATCTTAAAGGAAAAACAAGATAAGTAAACTAATGAGGACAATGATAATTAGGACTCCTTGGTAGCTTCAAAAGATCCGGCCATTTAAGGATATAAGAGCTAAAGCATGTAATAGAGGCTTAAGAGATTGTCTTGGATGAAAAGGGAAACTTGAAAGCGACCCATGTCCTTTGGTGTTGCAAACCGTGTAAGGGACCACTCGGTTTGTTCCTTAGCTTTGCTCTATGACAACCACCTTCCCAAGACACCAACCCTTAGACAAAAATGCTCTTGACTCTTTATAGGTGACTTTCTAGGCCGAAAAGCTCCTTATTTCTTAGATGGATTTCTTACTTGGACCCTATTTCGGTCAAGGGACCAAAACCGGGTACAAACATGCCCAATGTGATTTGTTTTGCTTCAAACTCCTTCTCTTGAAAAGGATTTGTCCTCAAATCCTCGGCATTTTCATCACTAGGCTCTTCTTCACAAAGACTTAATTCACTAGCATAGAATGTGGCATGGATTTCCAACAAATCGACCTTATACTTATCACACCCATCTTGACTAGCGACTTTGAACGGACCTCCTTCTCTTGGCATGAGCTTATCCCCTTTTGTAAGGGTTCCTAACTTGCACCAACGGACCCAAACTTGATCCCCAATTCTGAATTTCGTCCCTTGCTTGGAGTTCTTAGACCTTTCCTTGTTGGCCATGAATTGAACATGACGAATGAGCCCTTGTTCAACCCGTTTTTTGACACCATTTCCTTGCTTGCTTGGGTGAACATTCTTCTTGACTGTCTGAATCCCGTCGCCCATGTCACTGACCTTGTGCTCATCTTCAATTAAACTTGGAATAGGGAGTACGGAATAGTCACAATGCACACCACCTTGGACACTCACGGTTTGGACATTGTTAAGGATCCCTTCTTGAACCCGTTTCTTGACCCTTTCTCCTTGATCTTTCAAGTAGGCACTTGACTTGTCCTTGCCTTCATTCCCAATTGGATTAGTGGTGGGAAAGACGGGATGATGAACTTGTGCCCCATCAATGGTACTCTCGGCTCCAATCTTGATAAAGAACTCATCTTGGACTCGATCATTGGCATTACTCCACTTGGATTTTTCTTTTACCTTTGAACACTCTCCTAGTTTATCCTTGAACTTATGGACACCATAGTCGAACCAAGCATTTTTAGAGGCCTCGTCCTTCATTCTTGGATTAGCAATTGGAGGAACATTTTCATGGACCTCGACCCTTGTTCGAACCATTTTAGTGAACGGCTCATCTTGCTCCTTGGACACATGCTCGACATTAGGTGGATCACCTTGAAAGAACTTGTTCGAATTTTGAACCATGCTAGGGACTGTTTCATCTTGTTCCTTGGATACACTCTCGGCAAAGTGAACATGAACACCTTTCTCATTACTTCTTTCGGGGACCATTCCGGCCTCCTTGATTAGCATCACTTCTTTGCAAGGTTCAAGCATGGAGGATGGTGGAAGAGGTGCTAGAGTGATCTTCTTCTTGTCAAACTCAAAGGAATAAGTGTTATCCTTGCCATGATGCACCGCACTCTTATCAAACTCCCAAGGTCTACCAAGTAGGAGATGGCAAGCATCCATGGGTAGAACATCACAAAGAACCTTATCAACATAATTCTTGCCAATGGAAAAAGATACTAGGCATTGTTTGTCAACCTTCAATTCGACTCCCTTGTCAAGCCACCTCAATTTGTAAGGACATGGATGGTTTTGGGTGGTTAAGGAAAGTTTCTCAACAAGGACACTAGAGGCCACATTAGTACAACTACCTCCATCAATGATTAGGTTGCAAACTTTCCCTCCAATGGTACACCTAGACCTAAAAAGTTGTTGTCTTTGATCCATTTCCAATGGTTGAGCACTCAACACTCTCCAAGTGACTAGACTCATCCCTAATCGCAACACTACCTCCTCATCCTTAGTTTCCTCGGTCTCCTCACCCTCATCACACACAAGAATCTCATCCTCTCCCCAATGAACCACTTCAAAGCTACTAAGGGCTCTTTGAGTTGGACAGTCTTTGGCAAAATGACCATAACCTTGACATTTGAAACATTTTTTGAGGGGTAAGGTCTTTCTTTGTGAGTAGTCAATGCCTTTTCCTTTGTCAAGTGTGGGGGTCACGGTTGGGGTGTGGATTTCTTTGGGTTTGGTCTCGGCATAGGTAGTCTTGGTGGTTGTTTTGGTTGGCAATTTTGAAGTGGACGGTTTCCCCTTGCCCCATTTTTCCACCCTTAAAGCCAAGTTCACGGCTTCATTGAAAGACCACAATGGTTGCATTCGGACCCTACTAGCAATTTTATCATCCAACCCTTCAACAAATCTAGCAATTTTTTGTTCCGGTTTCTCATTGATTTCACATTGCAAAGTGAGTTGTTCGAAATCCCTAATGTAAGACTCAAGTGGTTGTTGATCTTGTTTTAGTTGAGTAAGTTTAATGAACATATCTTGAGTATACTCTTTAGGAATAAACTTGTCACTAAGCTTCTTTTTCAATTTCGACCAAGATTTTATGGGCTCCTTACCATCCCTCTTCCTTTGACTCTTCATGTTTTCATACCAAAGAGATGCATAACCTTTGAACTTTAAAATAGCAACCTTGAAAGACTTGACATCCGAGTATGATTTAAATTCAAAGACTCTTTCAATTGACCTAAACCAATCTAGTAAGTCATCGGGATTTAAACTACCATGGAAGTCCGGAATTTCTACCTTTAGGTCTTTAGGATGCTCTTCATGCTCGATCTCCATGAAAGAACCTTGTTCATCCGAGTGCAAGTCCTCCTCTTCATGGTTGGCTTCGTGGTCTCTTGCTCCAAACCCTCGGCCACGTCCTCTACCACGGTAAGGTGGATGTCTTCCTCGGCCCCTTGGTGGTGTTGGAATGTTAGCCATGATAGCATTGAAGGAATCTATCATTAGGTCGCATTTCTCGGAGAGTTGTGTTACTTGAGTCTCAATTCCAAGTAACCTTTCTTCACTCATGGTTGTTTTTGTGTTTTTCAAGTAGGTAGGAAGATGAACTCACAAAGGTTGAACCCAAGACTAACACAACAATGGAATTGTGTTAAACCTAAAGCTCTGATAACCAATTTGAAGTAAAACTCTAAGGACTCGGATTTGGACTGAAACTGACACGATTTGGACAGTAAAAGGGACTGTTTAATCGTGCTAAAAACGATTAAAAAACTCAACAGAACTCAAGACTCGCAATCGAACAATCGACGAGCCGCTTAAAATCACGGTTCCAGAAGTCTACAATCGAATAGAGTAAAGGATGCGATTGGGATATGAATTAACCCAAGCACACAGCCACTAGGTTAAGACTAAGAGGATAATTTTCCAAAGACACAAAGAAAGAAAAATACCCAAAGACTATCTTCCAAAGACACAAAGAAAGAAGAGTACCCGACTCTAAGCACTAAGCAAAAGAGGTTTAGTAGAAATCGATGTTTCTAACTTGTGTTTTCTTCATTCATCAAATCTGATTTTTACACAAAGGAATGCCTTGCTTTTATAGGCTAAGCAAAACAATCCTATCCATCCATCAACCTAGCAATCTAACGGTCCAAAAGACCCCTAGGAAACCGGTTTCAAAAGGTGGCCCTAACCCTTACACAATTTCTTACACAAGTTAAAAATCTTAAAGGAAAAACAAGATAAGTAAACTAATGAGGACAATGATAATTAGGACTCCTTGGTAGCTTCAAAAGATCCGGCCATTTAAGGATATAAGAGCTAAAGCATGTAATAGAGGCTTAAGAGATTGTCTTGGATGAAAAGGGAAAC
The DNA here is from genome assembly GCF_048544455.1 of Silene latifolia. Classification (NCBI taxonomy): domain Eukaryota; kingdom Viridiplantae; phylum Streptophyta; class Magnoliopsida; order Caryophyllales; family Caryophyllaceae; genus Silene; species Silene latifolia. The sequence goes on along the minus strand of NW_027413202.1, from coordinate 111,412 downwards.
TTGAAAGCGACCCATGTCCTTTGGTGTTGCAAACCGTGTAAGGGACCACTCGGTTTGTTCCTTAGCTTTGCTCTATGACAACCACCTTCCCAAGACACCAACCCTTAGACAAAAATGCTCTTGACTCTTTATATGTGACTTTCTAGGCCGAAAAGCTCCTTATTTCTTAGATGGATTTCTTACTTGGACCCTATTTCGGTCAAGGGACCAAAACCGGGTACAAACATGCCCAATGTGATTTGTTTTGCTTCAAACTACTTCTCTTGAAAAGGATTTGTCCTCAAATCCTCGGCATTTTCATCACTAGGCTCTTCTTCACAAAGACTTAATTCACTAGCATGGAATGTGGCATGGATTCCCAACAAATCGACCTTATACTTATCACACCCATCTTGACTAGCGACTTTGAACGGACCTCCTTCTCTTGGCATGAGCTTATCCCCTTTTGTAAGGGTTCCTAACTTGCACCAACGGACCCAAACTTGATCCCCAATTCTGAATTTTGTCCCTTGCTTGGAGTTCTTAGACCTTTCCTTGTTGGCCATGAATTGAACATGACGAATGAGCCCTTGTTCAACCCGTTTTTTGACACCATTTCCTTGCTTGCTTGGGTGAACATTCTTCTTGACTGTCTGAATCCCGTCGCCTATGTCACTGACCTTGTGCTCATCTTCAATTAAACTTGGAATAGAGAGTACGGAATAGTCACAATGCACACCACCTTGGACACTCACGGTTTGGACATTGTTAAGGATCCCTTCTTGAACCCGTTTCTTGACCCTTTCTCCTTGATCTTTCAAGTAGGCACTTGACTTGTCCTTGCCTTCATTCCCAATTGGATTAGTGGTGGGAAAGACGGGATGATGAACTTGTGCCCCATCAATGGTACTCTCGGCTCCAATCTTGATAAAGAACTCATCTTAGACTCGATCATTGGCATTACTCCACTTGGATTTTTCTTTTACCTTTGAACACTCTCCTAGTTTATCCTTGAACTTATGGACACCATAGTCGAACCAAGGATTTTTAGAGGCCTCGTCCTTCATTCTTGGATTAGCAATTGGAGGAACATTTTCATGGACCTCGACCCTTGTTCGAACCATTTTAGTGAACGGCTCATCTTGCTCCTTGGACACATGCTCGACATTAGGTGGATCACCTTGAAAGAACTTGTTCGAATTTTGAACCATGCTAGGGACTGTTTCATCTTGTTCCTTGGATACACTCTCGGCAAAGTGAACATGAACACCTTTCTCATTACTTCTTTCGGGGACCATTTCGGCCTCCTTGATTAGCATCACTTCTTTGCAAGGTTCAAGCATGGAGGATGGTGGAAGAGGTGCTAGAGTGATCTTCTTCTTGTCAAACTCAAAGGAATAAGTGTTATCCTTGCCATGATGCACCGCACTCTTATCAAACTCCCAAGGTCTACCAAGTAGGAGATGGCAAGCATCCATGGGTAGAACATCACAAAGAACCTTATCAACATAATTCTTGCCAATGGAAAAAGATACTAGGCATTGTTTGTCAACCTTCAATTCGAATCCCTTGTCAAGCCACATCAATTTGTAAGGACATGGATGGTTTTGGGTGGTTAAGGAAAGTTTCTCAACAAGGACACTAGAGGCCACATTAGTACAACTACCTCCATCAATGATTAGGTTGCAAACTTTCCCTCCAATGGTACACCTAGACCTAAAAAGTTGTTGTCTTTGATCCATTTCCAATGGTTGAGCACTCAACACTCTCCAAGTGACTAGACTCATCCCGGAATCCGGCAACACTACCTCCTCATCCTTAGTTTCCTCGGTCTCCTCACCCTCATCACACACAAGAATCTCATCCTCTCCCCAATGAACCACTTCAAAGCTACTAAGGGCTCTTTGAGTTGGACATTCTTTGGCAAAATGACCATAACCTTGACATTTGAAACATTTTTTGAGGGGTAAGGTCTTTCTTTGTGAGTAGTCAATGCCTTTTCCTTTGTCAAGTGTGGGGGTCACGGTTGGGGTGTGGATTTCTTTGGGTTTTGTCTCGGCATAGGTAGTCTTGGTGGTTGTTTTGGTTGGCAATTTTGAAGTGGACGGTTTCCCCTTGCCCCATTTTTCCACCCTTAAAGCCAAGTTCACGGCTTCATTGAAAGACCACAATGGTTGCATTCGGACCCTACTAGCAATTTTATCATCCAACCCTTCAACAAATCTAGCAATTTTTTGTTCCGGTTTCTCATTGATTTCACATTGCAAAGTGAGTTGTTCGAAATCCCTAATGTAAGACTCAAGTGGTTGTTGATCTTGTTTTAGTTGAGTAAGTTTAATGAACATATCTTGAGTATACTCTTTAGGAATAAACTTGTCACTAAGCTTCTTTTTCAATTTCGACCAAGATTTTATGGGCTCCTTACCATCCCTCTTCCTTTGACTCTTCATATTTTCATACCAAAGAGATGCATAACCTTTTAACTTTAAAATAGCAACCTTGAAAGACTTGACATCCGAGTATGATTTAAATTCAAAGACTCTTTCAATTGACCTAAACCAATCTAGTAAGTCATCGGGATTTAAACTACCATGGAAGTCCGGAATTTCTACCTTTAGGTCTTTAGGATGCTCTTCATGCTCGATCTCCATGAAAGAACCTTGTTCATCCGAGTGCAAGTCCTCCTCTTCATGGTTGGCTTCGTGGTCTCTTGCTCCAAACCCTCGGCCACGTCCTCTACCACGGTAAGGTGGATGTCTTCCTCGGCCCCTTGGTGGTGTTGGAATGTTAGCCATGATAGCATTGAAGGAATCTATCATTAGGTCGCATTTCTCGGAGAGTTGTGTTACTTGAGTCTCAATTCCAAGTAACCTTTCTTCACTCATGGTTGTTTTTGTGTTTTTGAAGTAGGTAGGTGGAGTAAAACTCTTAGGACTTGATTTTTGGACATATAAGACTCGAAAACAAGAACTAACTTGGACAGAATTAGACTCAACAAAGGACTCGATTTGGACACTTAGATGGATTGTTTTAAGGACCAACAAGCTATATAAGGACACATTTAGAAGCTAATAAACGATTCAACCAAAGCAAGGCACGAAACAGCCTGTTTTGGACGAATATAAGATCCTAAATAGCTTGATAACTTTGAAAGAAAGCAATGGAAATAAGATTGTAACTTAAATGCTTATGAACTAAACATTCAAATAACAATTCCCACAATAACTTAAGGCAACAAAACAGAAACTTTGGGACTGTTTTGACACAAAACAATAACAAGACTCGGGATATGACTTGAGAAGATCACAAAGCAATCTCAAGACTCGGGATGTTGTTCAAGATCACAAAGCAAGAACTAATCCCCTTATGCACTTGGTCAGATCACAAAGCAAAACAAGATACACGACCCCAAACACTAAGTAATGGAGTTGTTCTAGCACTAAGCAAAGAACTAATCAAGGGTTTTGAGAAACCTCATAAAACTCATAATTTTCATTAACTCCAATCTGATTTTCTCATATGTCTAACTTGGTTTATATAGACCAAGGCTTCAATCTTGACCCTTGATTACAAGTTACATCTAAGGGCCACAAAATGAGCAGCTAAAAGGACATAAAAACAGCAGCCTAGGGCTCTTACAATGCTGAAATTGAAAATGACATAAAGCAAAGAAATGATAAAGTAAACTAATAGTCCAATCTTCCTTGTTTGTAGCTCAACTTCTTATTTATGATTATATGGACTGATTGGAGGCATGTGGAACCGTGCATGACTCCTATTCAGCTCCCAAAAAGTCTCTTGAGCTTTGTTGGATCAAAAGAGGAAAGATTGATAGCGACATTTAGCTCATTGTTCAAAACCGGGTCCCCTTGTACCTTTGCTTTAGTTCTTCAAATAATTTCTGAATGGTAACCCTTGGAGATAAAAGATCCTACACAAAAACATCCTAAACTCACCAAAGATGTGAAATAGGGCGGTTGGAGGCATGACTTCTTAGACGGAATTGAAGTTGGACCTCGATTGTTGGTGACGGTTCAAAACCGGGTTTGGAGAGCATCTTAGGAAATCAGACGCATTTTGGAAGAGGCATATCTCTTAGCTCAGGACGAATATCAGGGCCCATGATAGCTCATTTGAAAGCTAAGGGAGCTAACTTTCACCTCCAAAAAGAATCAACCTTAGACGTTGAGTAAATCTCGAGTTATTGAACTTTTAGTGCACGTAGGTCATGGGCTGTCCAGAAATGCGCAGTCTGTTTGCATCAGCCATATCTCAAGCTATAGACCTGATATGGAGGTGATTCAAAATCCATCGTTTTTCTAAGATCCCAAGCTTTCTAATGACATAAGAATCATTATATTTGCATGAGTAAAACTTGAGATATAGAGCTTGGAAGTTAGACTTGATGTAATGACACTTCAAAAGGCGATGAAATGCATTCAATTGTGAACCGTTCCTTGGACTGTTTCTTTTGGCTTAAAAATGAATGACAATGCAACAAATTTTGTTGCAAACTCCCTTTTTTCAAAAGAATTTGCCCTCAAATTCTCGACATTGTCATCTTCAACCTCTTCACAATAAGACCACACACACCTCAAGAGATGGATTATCATGACTTCCTCCCGGATCATAGACTAAAATTGTGTATGGCAAGAGAGGTGTTGTTACTCTCTTGTCACCAAAGTTCTTGGACAAATCAGGCTCTAAGGACGTTTGAGGTTGCTCCTTACTCGGTTGGCATGCTCCCAAGATATAGCTTTTGAAGCAAGAACCATGGCTGATGTAGGAGGTCGGATTTGGTACACTCGAGTATGGAACAACCCAAGACTCTCCTCTTGCTTTACCCTTGCTTGAATCCGAACAAGTTCCACCATTGAACATGACCATGGACTGTCCAAACTCCATGGTTTGAAGGCTAAGTAGTCCTTGGTTAACAATCACTTCTCTAGGCCCCAAATCAGTAGCTTGGTCATTGATGGTCACATGGGAGAGGATATGGCTATTCTCCTCCTCACTAGTAGGCTTGTGTGTTGGGTTGAAGGGGGTTTTAGTTTCAAAACATGGACTCTCAAATGTAGCACTACATGGGTTAGTCATCTCACCACAAATGCTAATGACTTTTGGCTCAAGGTATTTAGACTTAGGACAAGTAATGTTCAAGCTTGACACAACTCCTTGGTCTAAACTCTCCTCTTTCCCATCTGTTTTGGCTACCTCTAAACTAACCCCTTTAGCTAAAACCTCATGGTTTTCAGGCCTTGATAAGCTCTTTTCCACACACAAAGCCAACTCAAGCAATTCACCATATGAATGCATCATTTCTAATTTAATCTTCCTAGCAATTTCAGATTTCAAGCCATTGTAAAATCTGATTCCCTTTAGAAAAGAACTTAATTCATTGTCACACACAAAGTGTAATTCCTCAAATAATCTAGCATACTCATGAACACTCAAGGAATTTTGTTTAAGGGTCTTAAGTTCAGCCAACAAATTATCAATGGTAGAAGAAGGTAGAAACTTTAATCTCATGTTCCTTTCAAGTTTAAACCAAGAACATATTCTACCCTTCCCTTCCATCCTCCTTGAAAATGTAAGAGTATTATACCACAACAAAGCAACACCCTTTAAAGAAGACACAACCAGTTTACACTTCTCTTTATCAGAAAAACACTTGTTCTCGAAATAGCATTCAACATCAAACAACCAAGACACAAATGCTCTACTGTTTTCACCATTAAAGGAAGGAAGTAATGGTATGTTACCTTTGCTTCTAAGGGTCGGAGAGGAATTAGAACACTCATAGGACATGAGGTGTTCTCCTTGATACAAATCAGGAGGTTTTGGTTCCCTTGGAACCCCATGGGTGCTTGTTGCACTCCTTGTATGAACATCACCTTCATACCCTTTTGTTAAAGCTTGCAACTTCACCATAGCTGCTTCTAAAGACTTGGAAATGGAACCAAGATCACAAGGCTTCATCTTTGAGCATGGAACATAGGTTACAACACCAATAGCTACTGATTTTTCCATGAAAAATCAGAATCAAAACAACTTAAGTAAAACTGATTTTCAAGAAACAAACCAAAGCTTTGAAAACCTCTCTTCACTCATTGGGTTGTTTTTGTAGTTTTAGATGTAGTTAGGAAAGATGAACACTCAACCAAAGCTCTGATAACCAATTTGGAGTAAAACTCTTAGGACTTGATTTTTGGACATATAAGACTCGAAAACAAGAACTAACTTGGACAGAATTAGACTCAACAAAGGACTCGATTTGGACACTTAGATGGATTGTTTTAAGGACCAACAAGCTATATAAGGACACATTTAGAAGCTAATAAACGATTCAACCAAAGCAAGGCACGAAACAGCCTGTTTTGGACGAATATAAGATCCTAAATAGCTTGATAACTTTGAAAGAAAGCAATGGAAATAAGATTGTAACTTAAATGCTTATGAACTAAACATTCAAATAACAATTCCCACAATAACTTAAGGCAACAAAACAGAAACTTTGGGACTGTTTTGACACAAAACAATAACAAGACTCGGGATATGACTTGAGAAGATCACAAAGCAATCTCAAGACTCGGGATGTTGTTCAAGATCACAAAGCAAGAACTAATCCCCTTATGCACTTGGTCAGATCACAAAGCAAACCAAGATACACGACCCCAAACACTAAGTAATGGAGTTGTTCTAGCACTAAGCAAAGAACTAATCAAGGGTTTTGAGAAACCTCATAAAACTCATAATTTTCATTAACTCCAATCTGATTTTCTCATATGTCTAACTTGGTTTATATAGACCAAGGCTTCAATCTTGACCCTTGATTACAAGTTACATCTAAGGGCCACAAAATGAGCAGCTAAAAGGACATAAAAACAGCAGCCTAGGGCTCTTACAATGCTGAAATTGAAAATGACATAAAGCAAAGAAATGATAAAGTAAACTAATAGTCCAATCTTCCTTGTTTGTAGCTCAACTTCTTATTTATGATTATATGGACTGATTGGAGGCATGTGGAACCGTGTATGACTCCTATTCAGCTCCCAAAAAGTCTCTTGAGCTTTGTTGGATCAAAAGAGGAAAGATTGATAGCGACATTTTGCTCATTGTTCAAAACCTGGTCCCCTTGTACCTTTGCTTTAGTTCTTCAAATAATTTCTGAATGGTAACCCTTGGAGATAAAAGATCCTACACAAAAACATCCTAAACTCACCAAAGATGTGAAATAGGGCGGTTGGAGGCATGACTTCTTAGACGGAATTGAAGTTGGACCTCGATTGTTGGTGACGGTTCAAAACCGGGTTTGGAGAGCATCTTAGGAAATCAGACGCATTTTGGAAGAGGCATATCTCTTAGCTCAGGACGAATATCAGGGCCTATGATAGCTCATTTGAAAGCTAAGGGAGCTAAATTTCACCTCCAAAAAGAATCAACCTTAGACGTTGAGTAAATCTCGAGTTATTGAACTTTTAGTGCACGTAGGTCATGGGCTGTCCAGAAATGCGCAGTCTGTTTGCATCAGCCATATCTCAAGCTATAGACCTGATATGGAGGTGATTCAAAATCCATCGTTTTTCTAAGATCCCAAGCTTTCTAATGACATAAGAATCAATGTATTTGCATGCGTAAAACTTGAGATATAGAGCTTGGAAGTTAGACTTGATGTAATGACACTTCAAAAAGCGATGAAATGCATTCAATTGTGAACCGTTCCTTGGACTGTTTCTTTTGGCTTAAAAATGAATGACAATGCAACAAATTTTGTTGCAGTAGGAAGATGAACTCACAAAGGTTGAACCCAAGACTAACACAACAATGGAATTGTGTTAAACTGAAAGCTCTGATAACCAATTTGAAGTAAAACTCTAAGGACTCGGATTTGGACTGAAACTGACACGATTTGGACAGTAAAAGGGACTGTTTAATCGTGCTAAAAACGATTAAAAAACTCAACAGAACTCAAGACTCGCAATCGAACAAAATGGCTTAATCGTTTAAAATCACGGTTCCAGAACTCTACAATCGAATAGAGTAAAGGATGCGATTGGGATATGAATTAACCCAAGCACACAAACCACTAGGTTAAGACTAAGAGGATAATTTTCCAAAGACACAACAAAGAAAAATACCCAAGGACTATCTTCCAAAGACACAAAGAAAGAAGAGTACCCGACTCTAAGCATTAAGCAAAAGAGGTTTAGTAGAAATCGATGTTTCTAACTTGTGTTTTCTTCATTCATCAAATCTGATTTTTACACAAAGGAATGCCTTGCTTTTATAGGCTAAGCAAAATAATCCTATCCATCCATCAACCTAGCAATCTAACGGTCCAAAAGACCCCTAGGAAACCGGTTTCAAAAGGTGGCCCTAAGCCTTACACAATTTCTTACACAAGTTAAAAATCTTAAAGGAAAAACAAGATAAGTAAACTAATGAGGACAATGATAATTAGGACTCCTTGGTAGCTTCAAAAGATCCGGCCATTTAAGGATATAAGAGCTAAAGCATGTAATAGAGGCTTAAGAGATTGTCTTGGATGAAAAGGGAAACTTGAAAGCGACCCATGTCCTTTTGTGTTGCAAACCGTGTAAGGGACCACTCGGTTTGTTCCTTAGCTTTGCTCTATGACAACCACCTTCCCAAGACACGAACCCTTAGACAAAAATGCTCTTGACTCTTCATAGGTGACTTTCTCGGCCGAAAAGCTCCTTATTTCTTAGATGGATTTCTTACTTGGACCCTATTTCGGTCAAGGGACCAAAACCGGGTACAAACATGCCCAATGTGATTTGTAAAGAGTCACAATGACTAATAAACAAGGACAAATGGTTCACACAACGAGTCACAAGGACTAATGAACAAGGACAAATGATTCACACAACGAGTCACAATGACTAATGAACTAGGACAAATGATTCACATAAAGAGTCACAATGAGTAATTAACTAGGATAAAGGATTCACACAAAGAGTCACAATAAATAATGACCAAGGACAAATGATTTACACAACGAGTCACAATGAGTAATTAACTAGGACAAATGATTCACACAAAGAGTCATAATAACAAATGAACAATAACAAATGATTCACACAACGGGTCACAATGGCTAATGAACAAGGACAAATGATTCACACGACGAGTCACAATGACTAATGAACTAGGAGAAATGATTCACACAAAGAGTCACAACGACTAATAAACAAGGACAAATGGTTCACACAACAAGTCACAAGGACTAATGAACAAGGACAAATGATTCACACGACGAGTCACAAGGACTAATGAACAAGGACAAATGATTCACACGACGAGTCACAATGACTAATGAATTAGGACAAATGATTCACACAACGAGTCACAATGACTAATGTACTAGGACAAATGATTCACACAACGAGTCACAATGAGTAATTAACTAGGATAAAGGATTCACACAAAGAGTCACAATAAATAATGACCAAGGACAAATGATTTACACAACGAGTCACAATGAGTAATTAACTAGGACAAATGATTCACACAAAGAGTCATAATAACAATGAACAATGACAAATGGTTCACACAAAGAGTCACAAGGACTAATGAACAAGGACAAATGATTCACACAACGAGTCATAATGACTAATGAATAAAGACAAATGGTTCGCACAACGAGTCACAATGACTAATGAACTAGGACAAATGATTCACACAAAGAGTCACAATGACTAATAAACAAGGACACATGGTTCACACAACGAGTCACAAGGACTAATGAACAAGGACAAATGATTCACACAACGAGTCACAACGACTAATGTACTAGGACAAATGATTCACACAAAGAGTCACAATGACTAATGACCAAGGACAAATGATTTACACAACGATTCACAATGAGTAATTAACTAGGACAAATGATTCACACAAAGAGTCATAATAACTAATGAACAATGACAAATGGTTCACACAACGACTAATGAACAAGGACTAATGATTCACACAACGAGTCACAACGACTAATGAACAAGGACAAATGATTCACACAAAGAGTCACAACAACTAATAAACAAAGACAAATGGTTCACACAACGAGTCAGAAGGTCTAATGAACAAGGACAAATGATTCACACAAAGAGTCACAATGACTAATAAACAAGGACAAATGGGTCACACAACGAGTCACAAGGACTAATGAACAAGGACAAATGATTCACACGACGAGTCACAATGACTAATGAACTAGGACAAATGATTTACACAAAGAGTCACAATGACTAATAAACAAGGACAAATGGTTCACATAACGAGTCACAGGGACTAATGAATAAGGACAAATGATTCACACAACGAGTCACAATGACTAATGAACTAGGACAAATGATTCACACAAAGAGTCACAATGACTAATAAACAAGGACAAATGGTTCACACAACGAGTCACAAGGACTAATGAACAAGGACAAATGATTCACACAACGAGTCACAATGACTAATGAACTAGGACAAATGATTCACATAAAGAATCACAATGAGTAATTAACTAGGATAAAGGATTCACACAAAGAGTCACAATAAATAATGACCAAGGACAAATGACTTACACAACGAGTCACAATGAGTAATTAACTAGGACAAATGATTCACGCAAAGAGTCATAATAACAAATGAACAATGACAAATGGTTTACACAAAGAGTCACAAGGACTAATGAACAAGGACAAATGATTCACACAACGAGTTATAATGACTAATGAATAAAGACAAATGGTTCGCACAACGAGTCACAATGACAAATGAACTAGGACAAATGATTCACACAAAGAGTCACAATGACTAATACACAAGGACAAATGGTTCACACAACGAGTCACAAGGACTAATGAACAAGGACAAATGATTCACACGGAGAGTCACAATGACTAATGAATTAGGACAAATGATTCACACACAGAGTCACAACGACTAATAAACAAGGACAAATGATTCACACGACGAGTCACAATGACTAATGAATTAGGAGAAATGATTCACACAACGAGTCACAATGACTAATGTACTATGACAAATGATTCACACAACGAGTCACAATGAGTAATTAACTAGGATAAAGGATTCACACAAAGAGTCACAATAAATAATGACCAAGGACAAATGATTTACACAGCGAGTCACAATGAGTAATTAACTAGGATAAATGATTCACACAAAGAGTCATAATAACTAATGAACAATGACAAATGGTTCACACAAAGAGTCACAACGACTAATAAACAAGGACAAATGGTTCACACAACAAGTCACAAGGACTAATGAACAAGGACAAATGATTCACACGACGAGTCACAATGACTAATGAACTAGGACAAATGATTCACACAAAGAGTCACAATGACTAATAACCAGGGACAAATGGTTCACACAACGAGTCACAAGGACTAATGAACAAGGATAAATGATTCACACGACGAGTCACAATGACTAACGAATTAGGACAAATGATTCACACAACAAGTCACAATGACTAATGTACTAGGACAAATGATTCACACAACGAGTCACAATGAGTAATTAACTAGGATAAAGGATTCACACAAAGAGTCACAATAAATAATGACCAAGGACAAATGATTTGCACAACGAGTCTCAATGAGTAATTAACTAGGACAAATGATTCACACAAAGAGTCATAACTAATGAACAATGACAAATGGTTCAAACAACGAGTCACAAGGACTAATGAACAAGGACAAATGATTCACACAACGAGTCATAATGACTAATGAATAAAGACAAATGGTTTGCACAATGAGTCACAATGTGTAATTAACTAGGACAAATGATTCACACAAAGAGTCACAATAACTAATGAACAAGGACAAATGATTCACACAACGGGTCACAATGGCTAATGAACAAGGACAAATGATTCACACGACGTGTCACAATGACTAATGAACTAGGACAAATGATTCACACAAAGAGTCACAACGACTAATAAACAAGGACAAATGGTTCACACAACAAGTCACAAGGACTAATGAACAAGGACACACGACGAGTCACAATGACTAATAAAATAGGACAAATGATTCACACAAAGAGTCACAATGACTAATAACCAAGGACAAATGGTTCACACAACGAGTCACAAGGACTAATGAACAAGGACAAATGATTCACACGACGAGTCACAATGACTAACGAATTAGGACAAATGATTCACACAACGAGTCACAATGACTAATAAATAAGGACAAATGGTTCACACAACGAGTCACAAGGACTAATGAACAAGGACAAATGATTCACACAAAGAGTCACAACGACTAATAAACAAGGACAAATGGTTCACACAACGAGTCAAAAGGTCTAATGGACAAGGACAAATGATTCGCACAAAGAGTCACATTGACTAATGAACTAGGACAAATGATTCACACAAAGAGTCACAACGACTAAAAAACAAGGACAAATGGTTCACACAACGAGTCACAAGGACTAATGAACAAGGAAAAATGATTCACACGACGAGTCACAATGACTAATGAACTAGGACAAATGATTTACACAAAGAGTCACAATGATTAATAAACAAGGACAAATGGTTCACACAACGAGTCACATGGACTAATGAACAAGGACAAATGATTCCCACAACGAGTCACAATGACTAATGAACTAGGACAAATGATTCACACAAAGAGTCACAATGACTAATAAACAAGGACAAATGGTTCACACAACGAGTCACAAGGACTAATGAACAAGGACAAATGATTCACACAACGAGTCACAATGACTAATGAACTAGGACAAATGATTCACATAAAGAGTCACAATGAGTAATTAACTAGGATAAAGGATTCACACAAAGAGTCACAATAAGTAATGACCAAGGACAAATGATTTACACAACGAGTCTCAATGAGTAATTAACTAGGACAAATGATTCACACAAAGAGTCATAATAACAAATGAACAATGACAAATGGTTCACACAAAGAGTCACAAGGACTAATGAACAAGGACAAATGATTCACACAACGAGTTATAATGACTAATGAATAAAGACAAATGGTTCGCACAACGAGTCACAATGACAAATGAACTAGGACAAATGATTCACACAAAGAGTCACAATGACTAATACACAAGGACAAATGGTTCACACAACGAGTCACAAGGACTAATGAACAAGGACAAATGATTCACACGAAGAGTCACAATGACTAATGAACTAGGACAAATGATTCACACACAGAGTCACAACGACTAATAAACAAGGACAAATGATTCACACGACGAGTCACAATGACTAATGAATTAGGACAAATGATTCGCACAACGAGTCACAATGACTAATGTACTAGGACAAATGATTCACACAACGAGTCACAATGAGTAATTAACTAGGATAAAGGATTCACACAAAGAGCCACAATAAATAATGACCAAGGACAAATGATTTACACAACAAGTCACAATGAGTAATTAACTAGGACAAATGATTCACACAAAGAGTCATAATAACTAATGAATAATGACAAATGGTTCAAACAACGACTTATGAACAAGGACTAATGAACAAGGACAAATGATTCACACAACGAGTCACAACGACTAATGTACTAGGACAAATGATTCACACAAAGAGTCACAATGACTAATGAACAAGGACAAATGATTCACACAACGAGTCACAATGAGTAATTAACTAGGATAAAGGATTCACACAAAGAGTCACAATAAATAATGACCAAGGACAAATGATTTACACAACGATTCACAATGAGTAATTAACTAGGACAAATGATTCACACAAAGAGTCATAATAACTAATGAACAATGACAAATGGTTCACACAACGTCTTATGAACAAGGACTAATGATTCACACAATGAGTCACAACGACTAATGAACAAGGACAAATGATTCACACAAAGAGTCACAACAACTAATAAACAAGGACAAATGGTTCACACAACGAGTCAGAAGGTCTAATGAACAAGGACAAATGATTCACACAAAGAGTCACAATGACTAATAAACAAGGACAAATGGTTCACACAACGAGTTACAAGGACTAATGAACAAGGACAAATGATTCACACGACGAGTCACAATGACTAATGAACTAGGACAAATGATTTACACAAAGAGTCACAATGACTAATAAACAAGGACAAATGGTTCACACAACGAGTCACTGGGACTAATGAATAAGGACAAATGATTCACACAACGAGTCACAATGACTAATGAACTAGGACAAATGATTCACACAAAGAGTCACAATGACTAATAAACAAGGACAAATGGTTCACACAACGAGTCACAAGGACTAATGAACAAGGACAAATGATTCACACAACGAGTCACAATGACTAATGAACTAGGACAAATGATTCACATAAAGAATCACAATGAGTAATTAACTAGGATAAAAGATTCACACAAAGAGACACAATAAATAATGACCAAGGACAAACGATTTACACAACGAGTCACAATGAGTAATTAACTAGGACAAATGATTCACGCAAAGAGTCATAATAACAAATGAACAATGACAAATGGTTCACACAACGACTTATGAACAAGGACTAATGATTCACACAATGAGTCACAACGACTAATGAACAAGGACAAATGATTCACACAAAGAGTCACAACAACTAATAAACAAGGACAAATGGTTCACACAACGAGTCAGAAGGTCTAATGAACAAGGACAAATGATTCACACAAAGAGTCACAATGACTAATAAACAAGGACAAATGGTTCACACAACGAGTTACAAGGACTAATGAACAAGGACAAATGATTCACACGACGAGTCACAATGACTAATGAACTAGGACAAATGATTTACACAAAGAGTCACAATGACTAATAAACAAGGACAAATGGTTCACACAACGAGTCACTGGGACTAATGAATAAGGACAAATGATTCACATAACGAGTCACAATGACTAATGAACTAGGACAAATGATTCACACAAAGAGTCACAATGACTAATAAACAAGGACAAATGGTTCACACAACGAGTCACAAGGACTAATGAACAAGGAAAAATGATTCACACAACGAGTCACAATGACTAATGAACTAGGACAAATGATTCACATAAAGAATCACAATGAGTAATTAACTAGGATAAAAGATTCACACAAAGAGACACAATAAATAATGACCAAGGACAAACGATTTACACAACGAGTCACAATGAGTAATTAACTAGGACAAATGATTCACGCAAAGAGTCATAATAACAAATGAACAATGACAAATGGTTCACACAAAGAGTCACAAGGACTAATGAACAAGGACAAATGATTCACACAACGAGTTATAATGACTAATGAATAAAGACAAATGGTTCGCACAACGAGTCACAATGACAAATGAACTAGGACAAATGATTCACACAAAGAGTCACAATGACTAATACACAAGGACAAATGGTTCACACAACGAGTCACAAGGACTAATGAACAAGGACAAATGATTCACACGAAGATTCACAATGACTAATGAATTAGGACAAATGATTCACACACAGAGTCACAACGACTAATAAACAAGGACAAATGATTCACACGACGAGTCACAATGACTAATGAATTAGGACAAATGATTCACACAACGAGTCACAATGACTAATGTACTAGGACAAATGATTCACACAACGAGTCACAATGAGTAATTAACTAGGATAAAGGATTCACACAAAGAGTCACAATAAATAATGACCAAGGACAAATGATTTACACAGCGAGTCACAATGAGTAATTAACTAGGACAAATGATTCACACAAAGAGTCATAATAACTAATGAACAATGACAAATGGTTCAAACAACGAGTCATAAGTACTAATGAACAACGACAAATGATTCACACAACGAGTCATAATGACTAATGAATAAAGACAAATGGTTCGCACAACGAGTCACAATGAGTAATTAACTAGGACAAATGATTCACACAAAGAGTCATAATAACTAATGAACAATGACAAATGGTTCACACAAAGAGTCACAACGACTAATAAACAAGGACAAATGGTTCACACAACAAGTCACAAGGACAAATGAACAAGGACAAATGATTCACACGACGAGTCACAATGACTAATGAACTAGGACAAATGATTCACACAAAGAGTCACAATGACTAATAACCAAGGACAAATGGTTCACACAACGAGTCACAAGGACTAATGAACAAGGATAAATGATTCACACGACGAGTCACAATGACTAACAAATTAGGACAAATGATTCACACAACAAGTCACAATGACTAATGTACTAGGACAAATGATTCACACAACGAGTCACAATGAGTAATTAACTAGGATAAAGGATTCACACAAAGAGTCACAATAAATAATGACCAAGGACAAATGATTTACACAACGAGTCTCAATGAGTAATTAACTAGGACAAATGATTCACACAAAGAGTCATAACTAATGAACAATGACAAATGGTTCAAACAACGAGTCACAAGGACTAATGAACAAGGACAAATGATTCACACAACGAGTCATAATGACTAATAAATAAAGACAAATGGTTCGCACAACGAGTCACAATGTGTAATTAACTAGGACAAATGATTCACACAAATAGTCACAATAACTAATGAACAAGGACAAATGATTCACACAACGGGTCACAATGGCTAATGAACAAGGACAAATGATTCACACGATGAGTCACAATGACTAATGAACTAGGACAAATGATTCACACAAAGAGTCACAACGACTAATAAACAAGGACAAATGGTTCACACAACAAGTCACAAGGACTAATGAACAAGGACACACGACGAGTCACAATGACTAATAAAATAGGACAAATGATTCACACAAAGAGTCACAATGACTAATAACCATGGAGAAATGGTTCACACAACGAGTCACAAGGACTAATGAACAAGGACAAATGATTCACACGACGAGTCACAATGACTAACGAATTAGGACAAATGATTCACACAACAAGTCACAATGACTAATAAACAAGGACAAATGGTTCACACAACGAGTCACAAGGACTAATGAACAAGGACAAATGATTCACACAAAGAGTCACAACGACTAATAAACAAGGACAAATGGTTCACACAACGAGTCAGAAAGTCTAATGAACAAGGACAAATGATTCGCACAAAGAGTCACAATGACTAATGAACTAGGACAAATGATTCACACAAAGAGTCACAACGACTAATAAACAAGGACAAATGGTTCACACTACGAGTCACAAGGACTAATGAACAAGGACAAATGATTCACACGACGAGTCACAATGACTAATGAACTAGGACAAATGATTTACACAAAGAGTCACAATGACTAATAAACAAGGACAAATGGTTCACACAACGAGTCACAGGGACTAATGAACAAGGACAAATGATTCCCACAACGAGTCACAATGACTAATGAACTAGGACAAATGATTCACACAAAGAGTCACAATGACTAATAAACAAGGACAAATGGTTCACACAACGAGTCACAAGGACTAATGAACAAGGACAAATGATTCACACAACGAGTCACAATGACTAATGAACTAGGACAAATGATTCACATAAAGAGTCACAATGAGTAATTAACTAGGATAAAGGATTCACACAAAGAGTCACAATAAATAATGACCAAGGACAAATGATTTACACAACGAGTCACAATGAGTAATTAACTAGGACAAATGATTCACACAAAGAGTCATAATAACAAATGAACAATGACAAATGGTTCACACAAAGAGTCACAAGGACTAATGAACAAGGACAAATGATTCACACAACGAGTTATAATGACTAATGAATAAAGACAAATGGTTCGCACAACGAGTCACAATGACAAATGAACTAGGACAAATGATTCACACAAAGAGTCACAATGACTAATACACAAGGACAAATGGTTCACACAACGAGTCACAAGGACTAATGAACAAGGACAAATGATTCACACGAAGAGTCACAATGACTAATGAACTAGGACAAATGATTCACACACAGAGTCACAACGACTAATAAACAAGGACAAATGATTCACACGACGAGTCACAATGACTAATGAATTAGGACAAATGATTCACACAACGAGTCACAATGACTAATGTACTAGGACAAATGATTCACACAACGAGTCACAATGAGTAATTAACTAGGATAAAGGATTCACACAAAGAGCCACAATAAATAATGACCAAGGACAAATGATTTACACAACAAGTCACAATGAGTAATTAACTAGGACAAATGATTCACACAAAGAGTCATAATAACTAATGAATAATGACAAATGGTTCAAACAACGAGTCACAAGTACTAATGAAATAGGACAAATGATTCACACAACGAGTCATAATGACTAATGAATAAAGACAAATGGTTCGCACAACGAGTCACAATGAGTAATTAACTAGGACAAATGATTCACACAAAGAGTCATAATAACTAATGAACAATGACAAATGGTTCACACAATGACTCACTGGAGTAAAACGTCAAGGACTCGATTTTGGACAGAATTGGACTCGAAAACAGGTTGTGTTTGTGACTGAAATGGACACAAAAACAATGCAAGTAACCAAGGATATGACTTGAGCTAGATCACTAAGCAGGCTCAAGACTCGGAATCTCGTTCAAGATCCCTAAGCATGAACTAAATTCCTCCTCAAACACTAAGTAATGAGGGGTTTTCCGCACTAAGCAAGAAGAAAAGAGGTAGAAAACTCAGTTTTCAAACTCATAATTTTAACTCAACATAATCTGATTTTCTCATTAGGTTTGCTTGGTTTATATAGACCAAGCAATACAATCTTGTCCATCCATCATACATACATCTAAGGGACACGAAAGGGCCTTACAAAAGCACAAAATAACAGCTATTTTATCTTACACAAACTGAATATAAAGAGTAGAAAACAATAAAGCATAAAGCATAAAGTAATAAAGCTAAATTCAGTTTTGTTTGCTTGCATAAGGTCAATTTAGATGTGTAAGACCTTGGTGAAGGGACCTAGCAGCTGCAAATATTCAAGCACAAGAGGTTAGGAGGAGTCCCAAGTCGTGCCCAGCCCTTGTTTAGCCAAAAGAAGGAAGTTGAAAGCGACATTTCTCCCATTCTCTCAAAACAGCCCAATTTCGATAGACAAAAATGTGTCCTTAAGCTACTTCTGTAATCCTGCATTTTTAGGACCAATGACCCTAGATAAAGTTGCTCCAAACTCTCTAAATTATCCATTCTAGGCTTTGGTTTCATGACTTTGGCATTTGCAAAGCTCCTGGACCTCAAAACAGAAGACGGACCAAAACCGGGTTGGAGAACAACTCAGGAATTCAGATGCATCTTTTAGAAGCCATATCTCATAGCTCCGGATGAATTTTAAGGCCTATGATAGCTCATTGGAAAGCTAATGAAGTTAACTTTTACCTCAAAAAAGAAGCACCCTAAAATATGGAGTAAATCTTGAGTTATTCAACGTTTAGTTCACATAGGTCATGGGCTGTCCAATAATGCGTAGTCTGTTTGCATTGGCCATAACTCAAGCTATATACCTGATATGGAGATGATTCAAAATCCATGGTTTGCCTAAGATCCCAAGCTTTCCAATGACATAAGAATCATCGTATTTGCATGAGTAAAACTTGAGATATAGAGCTTGGAAGTTAGGCTTGCAGTAATGACACTTCAAAAAGCGATGAAATGCATTCAATTGTGAATCACATTTTGGACTGTTTCTTTTGGCTTAAAAATGAATCACAATGCAACAAATTTTGTTGCAAACTCCCTTTGTTCAAAAGAATTTGCCCTCAAATTCTGTTGGATCAAAATAAAGAGACTTGTTGGCAAGGTTCGTGTCCTCCTATTCATCAAAAGATCAAGCTCAACTTTAAGAGATGGATTCTCATGACTTCTTCTCGGATCATAGACCAGAATTGTGGATGGCAAGAAAGGGGTTGTACCATTTCCAAAATTTGATGGCTCACTATGCTTAAACTCCTCTTTGATTGGGGTGGATTGTTCAAGGCTTAGGATTGAAACCCTCACTCTTGGTTCTGAAATTTGTGTGCTAATACAAGGCTCATTGATTTTACTTGTGTTCCTTTTTGTTTTACCTTCAATTGAGCTCATGTATCCTTCATCCCAAGGCCAAGGAGCCTTTACTCTAAGCTCAACAACAACTACATCATCTTGAATGACCAGCAACATATACTCATTTAAATCCAACCCCAAAATAGGAACAACATTATTATTGGTGCTTATCAATGCTTTCAAGGGGTCTTCTCTGTTTTGGTGTTTTAATCTCAACACAATCCTCCCAAAATGAGCATGGACTCCATCAACAACATGTAAAGAACCTCTCCTTGATGTTCCAAACAATCCTAACAAGCTCTCACAATGAATTTGAACAACATTCAATCCAAAACACCAGAATTTCAGAATTGGACAAAGAGGTGTTAAATGAACCAATTTCATTGTTGACAAATAACTTCCACCTTGAGAAAATAAGAATGACAATCTCAAAAACAGCAACCCTACTTAGAAACATCAACAACACCCAAGAAATATACTTCAAGCCTCTAAACTTCTCAAAATGAATCAACTCATTACTCCAAAACAGTTTAGATATGTTAGCATTCACATGCTTGGATTCCTTGACTAACATGTATGAAATTGCACCCAATTGAACAAGACTAACTTGTAACCTTATCAACATATAAAAATGAAAGTGAGGAGCTGATTTGTGACAAGTTATACCTTCCAAGATGTTGGCTTTGAAGCAAAAGCCATGGCTGATGTAGGAGGTAAGATTTGGTACACTTAAGTATGGAATGCACCCAAGACTCTCTTCGTGCTTTACCCTTGCTTGAATCCCAACACGTTCCACCATTGAACATGACCATGGACTGTCCAAACTCCATGGTTTGAGGGTTAAGTAGTCTTTTGTCGACAATCACTTCTCTAGGCCCCAAATCAGTAGCTTGGTCATTGATGGCTCCATGGGTAAGGGTATGGCTACTCTCCTCCTCACTAGTAGGCTCATGTAATGAGTTGAAGGGAGTTTTTGTTTCAAGACATGGGTTCTCAAAGATAGCACTACATGAGCTATTCATTTTAGCATAAGTGCTCATGACCTTTGGCTCAAGAGACTTAGACTTAGGACAAGCAATGTTTAAGCATGGCATGACAATTCCTTGTTCTAAACTCTCCTCTATCCCAACTGTTTTGGTTACCCCTAAACATTCCCTTTTAGCTAAAACCTCATGGTTTTCAGGCCTTGCTAAGCTCTTCTCCACACACAAAGACAACTCAAGCAATTCACCATATGAATGCATCATTTCTAATTTAATCCTCCTAGCAATTTCAGATTTCAAGCCATTGTAAAATCTGATTCCCTTTAGAAAAGAACTTACTTCATTGTCACACACAAAGTATAATTCCTCAAATAATCTAGCATACTCATGAACACTCAAGGAATTTTGTTTAAGGGTCTTAAGTTCAGCCAACAAATTATCCATGGTAGAAGAAGGTAGAAACTTTAATCTCATGTTCCTTTCAAGTTTAAACCAAGAACATATTCTACCCTTCCCTTCCATCCTCCTTAAAAATGTAAGAGTATTATACCACAACAAAGCAACACCCTTTAAAGAAGACACAACCAGTTTACACTTCTCTTTATCAGAAAAACACTTGTTCTCGAAATAGCATTCAACATCAAACAACCAAGACACAAATGCTCTACTGTTTTCACCATTAAAGGAAGGAAGTAATGGTGTGTTACCTTTGCTTCTAAGGGTAGGAGAGGAATTAGAACACTCATAGGGCAGGAGGTGTTCTCCTTGGTACAAATCAGGAGGTTTTGGTTCCCTTGGAACCCCATGGGTACTTGTTGCACTCCTTGTATGCACATCACCTTCATACCCTTTTGTTAGAGCTTGCAACTTCACCATAGCTGCTTCTAATGACTTGGAAATGGAACCAAGATCACAAGGCTTCATCTTTGAGCATGGAACATAGGATACAACACCAATAGCTACTGATTTTCCCATGAAAAATCAGAATCACAACAACTTAAGTAAAACTGATTTTCAAGAAACAAACCAAAGCTTTGAAAACCTCTCTTCACTCATTGGGTTGTTTTTGTAGTTTTAGATGTAGTTAGGAAAGATGAACACTCAACCAAAGCTCTGATAACCAATTTGGAGTAAAACGTCAAGGACTCGATTTTGGACAGAATTGGACTCGAAAACAGGTTGTGTTTGTGACTGAAATGGACACAAAAACAATGCAAGTAACCAAGGATATGACTTGAGCTAGATCACTAAGCAGGCTCAAGACTCGGAATCTCGTTCAAGATCACTAAGCATGAACTAAATTCCTCCTCAAACACTAAGTAATGAGGGGTTTTCCGCACTAAGCAAGAAGAAAAGAGGTAGAAAACTCAGTTTTCAAACTCATAATTTTAACTCAACATAATCTGATTTTCTCATTAGGTTTGCTTGGTTTATATAGACCAAGCAATACAATCTTGTCCATCCATCATACATACATCTAAGGGACACGAAAGGGCCTTACTAAAGCACAAAATAACAGCTATTTTATCTTACACAAACTGAATATAAAGAGTAGAAAACAATAAAGCATAAAGCATAAAGTAATAAAGCTAAATTCGCTTTTGTTTGCTTGCATAAGGTCAATTTAGATGTGTAAGACCTTGGTGAAGGGACCTTAGCAGCTGCAAATATTCAAGCACAAGAGGTTAGGAGGAGTCCCAAGTCGTGCCCAGCCCTTGTTTAGCCAAAAGAAGGAAGTTGAAAGCGACATTTCTCCCATTCTCTCAAAACAGCCCAATTTCTGATAGACAAAATGTGTCCTTAAGCTACTTCTGTAATCCTGCATTTTTAGGACCAATGACCCTAGATAAAGTTGCTCCAAACTCTCTAAATTATCCATTCTAGGCTTTGGTTTCATGACTTTGGCATTTGCAAAGCTCCTGGACCTCAAAACAGAAGACGGACCAAAACCGGGTTGGAGAACAACTCAGGAATTCAGATGCATCTTTTAGAAGCCATATCTCATAGCTCCGGATGAATTTTAAGGCCTATGATAGCTCATTGGAAAGCTAATGAAGTTAACTTTCACCTCAAAAAAGAAGCACCCTAAAATATGGAGTAAATCTTGGGTTATTCAACGTTTAGTTCACATAGGTCATGGGCTGTCCAATAATGCGTAGTCTGTTTGCATTGGCCATAACTCAAGCTATATACCTGATATGGAGATGATTCAAAATCCATGGTTTGCCTAAGATCCCAAGCTTTCCAATGACATAAGAATCATCGTATTTGCATGAGTAAAACTTGAGATATAGAGCTTGGAAGTTAGGCTTGCTGTAATGACACTTCAAAAAGCGATGAAATGCATTCAATTGTGAACTGTTACTTGGACTGTTTCTTTTGGCTTAAAAATGAATCACAATGCAACAAATTTTGTTGCAAACTCCCTTTTTTCAAAAGAATTTGCCCTCAAATTCTGTTGGATCAAAATAAAGAGACTTGTTGGCAAGGTTCGTGTCCTCCTATTCATCAAAAGATCAAGCTCAACTTTAAGAGATGGATTCTCATGACTTCTTCTCGGATCATAGACCAGAATTGTGGATGGCAAGAGAGGGGTTGTACCATTTCCAAAATTTGATGGCTCACTATGCTTAAACTCCTCTTTGATTGGGGTGGATTGTTCAAGGCTTAGGATTGAAACCCTCACTCTTGGTTCTGAAATTTGTGTGCTAATACAAGGCTCATTGATTTTACTTGTGTTCCTTTTTGTTTTACCTTCAATTGAGCTCATGTATCCTTCATCCCAAGGCCAAGGAGCCTTTACTCTAAGCTCAACAACAACTACATCATCTTGAATGACCAGCAACATATACTCATTTAAATCCAACCCCAAAATAGGAACAACATTATTATTGGTGCTTATCAATGCTTTCAAGGGGCTGCTCTGTTTTTGGTGTTTTAATCTCAACACAATCCTCCCAAAATGAGCATGGACTCCATCAACAACATGTAAAGAACCTCTCCTTGATGTTCCAAACAATCCTAACAAGCTCTCACAATGAATTTGAACAACATTCAATCCAAAACACCAGAATTTCAGAATTGGACAGTAGGTGTTAAATGAACCAATTTCATTGTTGACAAATAACTTCCACCTTGAGAAAATAAGAATGACAATCTCAAAAACAGCAACCCTACTTAGAAACATCAACAACACCCAAGAAATATACTTCAAGCCTCTAAACTTCTCAAAATGAATCAACTCATTACTCCAAAACAGTTTAGATATGTTAGCATTCACATGCTTGGATTCCTTGACTAACATGTATGAAATTGCACCCAATTGAACAAGACTAACTTGTAACCTTATCAACATATAAAAATGAAAGTGAGGAGCTGATTTGTGACAAGTTATACCTTCCAAGATGTTGGCTTTGAAGCAAAAGCCATGGCCGATGTAGGAGGTAAGATTTGGTACACTTGAGTATGGAATGTGCCCAAGACTCTCTTCGTGCTTTACCCTTGCTTGAATCCCAACACGTTCCACCATTGAACATGACCATGGACTGTCCAAACTCCATGGTTTGAGGGTTAAGTAGTCTTTTGTCGACAATCACTTCTCTAGGCCCCAAATCAGTAGCTTGGTCATTGATGGCTCCATGGGTAAGGGTATGGCTACTCTCCTCCTCACTAGTAGGCTCATGTAATGAGTTGAAGGGAGTTTTTGTTTCAAGACATGGGTTCTCAAAGATAGCACTACATGAGCTATTCATTTTAGCATAAGTGCTCATGACCTTTGGCTCAAGAGACTTAGACTTAGGACAAGCAATGTTTAAGCATGGCATGACAATTCCTTGTTCTAAACTCTCCTCTATCCCAACTGTTTTGGTTACCCCTAAACATTCCCTTTTAGCTAAAACCTCATGGTTTTCAGGCCTTGCTAAGCTCTTCTCCACACACAAAGACAACTCAAGCAATTCACCATATGAATGCATCATTTCTAATTTAATCCTCCTAGCAATTTCAGATTTCAAGCCATTGTAAAATCTGATTCCCTTTAGAAAAGAACTTACTTCATTGTCACACACAAAGTATAATTCCTCAAATAATCTAGCATACTCATGAACACTCAAGGAATTTTGTTTAAGGGTCTTAAGTTCAGCCAACAAATTATCCATGGTAGAAGAAGGTAGAAACTTTAATCTCATGTTCCTTTCAAGTTTAAACCAAGAACATATTCTACCCTTCCCTTCCATCCTCCTTAAAAATGTAAGAGTATTATACCACAACAAAGCAACACCCTTTAAAGAAGACACAACCAGTTTACACTTCTCTTTATCAGAAAAACACTTGTTCTCGAAATAGCATTCAACATCAAACAACCAAGACACAAATGCTCTACTGTTTTCACCATTAAAGGAAGGAAGTAATGGTGTGTTACCTTTGCTTCTAAGGGTAGGAGAGGAATTAGAACACTCATAGGGCAGGAGGTGTTCTCCTTGGTACAAATCAAGAGGTTTTGGTTCCCTTGGAACCCCATGGGTACTTGTTGCACTCCTTGTATGCACATCACCTTCATACCCTTTTGTTAGAGCTTGCAACTTCACCATAGCTGCTTCTAATGACTTGGAAATGGAACCAAGATCACAAGGCTTCATCTTTGAGCATGGAACATAGGATACAACACCAATAGCTACTGATTTTCCCATGAAAAATCAGAATCACAACAACTTAAGTAAAACTGATTTTCAAGAAACAAACCAAAGCTTTGAAAACCTCTCTTCACTCATTGGGTTGTTTTTGTAGTTTTAGATGTAGTTAGGAAAGATGAACACTCAACCAAAGCTCTGATAACCAATTTGGAGTAAAACGTCAAGGACTCGATTTTGGACAGAATTGGACTCGAAAAACAGGTTGTGTTTGTGACTGAAATGGACACAAAAACAATGCAAGTAACCAAGGATATGACTTGAGCTAGATCACTAAGCAGGCTCAAGACTCGGAATCTCGTTCAAGATCACTAAGCATGAACTAAATTCCTCCTCAAACACTAAGTAATGAGGGGTTTTCCGCACTAAGCAAGAAGAAAAGAGGTAGAAAACTCAGTTTTCAAACTCATAATTTTAACTCAACATAATCTGATTTTCTCATTAGGTTTGCTTGGTTTATATAGACCAAGCAATACAATCTTGTCCATCCATCATACATACATCTAAGGGACACGAAAGGGCCTTACTAAAGCACAAAATAACAGCTATTTTATCTTACACAAACTGAATATAAAGAGTAGAAAACAATAAAGCATAAAGCATAAAGTAATAAAGCTAAATTCAGTTTTGTTTGCTTGCATAAGGTCAATTTAGATGTGTAAGACCTTGGTGAAGGGACCTTAGCAGCTGCAAATATTCAAGCACAAGAGGTTAGGAGGAGTCCCAAGTCGTGCCCAGCCCTTGTTTAGCCAAAAGAAGGAAGTTGAA
Organism: Silene latifolia; assembly: GCF_048544455.1. NCBI lineage: Eukaryota > Viridiplantae > Streptophyta > Magnoliopsida > Caryophyllales > Caryophyllaceae > Silene > Silene latifolia. The sequence goes on along the minus strand of NW_027413202.1, from coordinate 84,868 downwards.
AGCGACATTTCTCCCATTCTCTCAAAACAGCCCAATTTCTGATAGACAAAATGTGTCCTTAAGCTACTTCTGTAATCCTGCATTTTTAGGACCAATGACCCTAGATAAAGTTGCTCCAAACTCTCTAAATTATCCATTCTAGGCTTTGGTTTCATGACTTTGGCATTTGCAAAGCTCCTGGACCTCAAAACAGAAGACGGACCAAAACCGGGTTGGAGAACAACTCAGGAATTCAGATGCATCTTTTAGAAGCCATATCTCATAGCTCCGGATGAATTTTAAGGCCTATGATAGCTCATTGGAAAGCTAATGAAGTTAACTTTCACCTCAAAAAAGAAGCACCCTAAAATATGGAGTAAATCTTGAGTTATTCAACGTTTAGTTCACATAGGTCATGGGCTGTCCAATAATGCGTAGTCTGTTTGCATTGGCCATAACTCAAGCTATATACCTGATATGGAGATGATTCAAAATCCATGGTTTGCCTAAGATCCCAAGCTTTCTAATGACATAAGAATCATCGTATTTGCATGAGTAAAACTTGAGATATAGAGCTTGGAAGTTAGGCTTGCTGTAATGACACTTCAAAAAGCGATGAAATGCATTCAATTGTGAACTGTTACTTGGACTGTTTCTTTTGGCTTAAAAATGAATCACAATGCAACAAATTTTGTTGCACTCACAAGGACTAATGAACAAGGACAAATGATTCACACAACGAGTCACAATGGCTAATGAACAAGGACAAATGATTCACACGACGAGTCACAATGACTAATGAACTAGGACAAATGATTCACACAAAGAGTCACAACGTGAAACAAAATTGTTTCAATATTGTTTCATTTTGATTCATTTCAAGGCCAAAAGAAACAGTCCAAGGAATGGTTAACAATTGAAAGTGTTTCATCGCTTTTTGAAGTATTATTCCGGCAGGCCTGACTTCCAATCTCTATATCTCAAGTTCTAACCGTTCAATTCATATGATTCCTATGCCATTGGAAAGCTTAAGGTCTTATCTAAATCAGGGATTTGGAATTACCATCATAGCTATTTTATATCTTGAGTTATGGTCGATGCAAACAGACTGCGCATTACTGGACAGCTCATGACCTACGTGCACTAACAGTTCAATAACGCAAGATTTACTCAACATATAAGGTTGATTCTTTTTGGAGGTGACAGCTAACTCCCTTAGCTTTCAAATGAGCTATCATGTGCCCTGATATTCATCCTGAGCTAAGAGATATGCCTCTTACAAAATGCGACTGAGTTCCTGAGATGTTCTGCAACCCGGTTTTGGCTCGTCTTCTGTTTTGGGGTCAAACTCAAAATCCGTCTAGGAAAGCATGGTAATTTTTGTCATGTCTCAACTCTATAATGAATTTTGAGACTTTTTGTGTAGGGACTTTTATTTAAATAAGGATCCAAGCTGAGATGAATTCGCAAGACAAAACCGAGTAACGAGTTTATCGGTTTTCAACAATCGAGCTTAGTTTGCTTCCAATCGGTCCCATCTTTTTATTAATCAAATGAAGACCATCCTAGGACAAAATCAAGCTGCTTGGACCGTCCAAAACAGTCCTAGGAGACTGTTTTATGAATTTTCAAATGAGCGCAAATGTCGCTTTCAAGGAAGGTCCAAAGTGTCACTATCATTCTTACAATTGTGTAAGAGCTTTGGGGGCTGCTCTCAAGGGATTATTTTTGCTGAATATTTGACTAAGGAAGCCTCCAATTGTGTGTTCCTAGGATAGCCCTTATGTCCCTTTCATTGTAAGACCTTGAGAAGACCCATTGGATTGTTCTTGTTGGGACAATGCTCACTACGCCAAGAGGAGTTTTCAAAGCAACTTTTTCTTGTTTTCTTAGTAGTTTAATGATAGCCATTGGATGTAATTTGGATGGTTAAGATTAGAAGGACTTGGGCTATAAATAAACCAAGTTCCCAAGTGTAATATTCAGATTTTATTGAGTTAAAAACTGAGTAAGAAACCAAGTGTTTTCTTCACAAAAATCTCTTCTTTGCTTTGTGCTTGAAGAGCTCCATTGCTTTGTGCTTGGGGTTGGTAATTCATTTGCTTGTGTGCTTTGAATTATCGAGGCTAGTCCTATTGCTTTGTGTTCGGGTCTAGTCATATCCAAATCGTCCTCTAAGGACACGCCTAAACAAAGGGTTTGTTTCATGCAAACTTAGGCTCATTTCTTTAGTTTTTCCACTTAAATTATCGAGTTAGAAGTTTCACTCCAACTTGGTTATCAGAGCTTTGGTTAGTCTTGTGAGTTCATTTTCCTAACTACATTCAAAAACACAAAAAAAAAGAACCCAATGAGTGAAGAGAGTCTATCAAAACTTTGGTTTGTTGTTTGAAAAAAATCTGTTTTTATTGGTGTTGTCATTCGGTTTTTCCATTGGAAAATCAGTAGCAATGGAGTATGTCCCTCATGTTCCATGCTCAAAGATGAAGTCTTGTGACCTTGGTTCCATCTCCAAGTTCTTAGAAGCACCTATGGTGAAGTTGCAAGCTCTAACAAGAAGGCATGAAGATGATGTGCCTACAAGGAGTGCAACCGGATGTCATAGAGTTCCGAGAGAACCAAAACCTCCTGATTTGTGCCATGGAGAACACCTCCTGCCCAATGAGTGTTCTAAGTCCTCTCCTACCCTTAGAGGTAAAGGTAACACACCATTACTTCCTTCCTTTAATGGTGAAAACAGTAGAGCATTTGTTTCTTGGTTGTTTGATGTTGAATGCTATTTCGAGAACAAGTGTTTTTCTGATAAAGAGAAGTGTAAATTGGTTGTGTCTTGTTTAAAGGGTGTTGCTTTGCTTTGGTATAATACTCTTAATTTTTCAAGGAGAATGGAAGGGAAGGGTATGATAAGTTCTTGGTTTAAACTTGAAAGGAACATGAGACTAAAGTTTCTACCTTGTTCTACCATGGATGATTTGTGGGATGAACTTAAAACCCTAAAACAAAATTCCTTGAGTGTTCTTGAGTATGCTAAATTATTTGAGGAATTACACTTTGTGTGTGACAATGAATTCAATCCTTTCAAAAAAATCAGATTTTTTCTTGGCTTGAAATCTGAAATTGCTATGAAAATCAACTTGAAAATGATGCATTCATATGGTGAATTGCTTGAGTTGGCTTTGGATGTTGAGAAGAGCTTAGTAAGGCCTAAAAACCATGAGGTTTTAGCTAAAGGGGTTAGTTTAGAGGTAGCCAAAACAGATGGGAAAGAGGAGAGTTTAGACCAAGGAGTTGTGCCAAGCTTGAACATTACTTGTCCTAAGTCTAAATCCCTTGAGCCAAAAGTCATTAGCATTTGTGGTGAGATGATTAACCCATGTAGTGCTACATTTGAGAGTCCATGTTTTGAAACTAAAACCCTCTTCAACCCAACATATAAGCCTACTAGTGAGGAGGAGAATAGCCATATCCTCTCCCATGTGACCATCAATGAACAAGCAACTGATTTGGAGCCGAGAGATGTGATTGTCGATCAAGGACTACTTGACCTTCAAACCGTAGGGATTGGACAGTCCGTGGGCATGTTCAATGGTGGCATTTGTTGGGATTCAATCAAGGATCCGGATGAAGCAAGAGGAGAGTCTCTATTTGATGGTAGTACTCACTTCCGACCTAACCAAGAAACTTTGAGCTTTATTCCAAGGAGGCTAAGAGGTATTTGGGTGAGTGAGCAAAATGAAGTTGGGAATGGCACGACACCTCTCTTGCTATTCACCATTCTAGTCTATGATCCGGGAGGAAGTCATGAGAGCCATCTCTTGAAGTGTGCTAGGTGCTTTGATAAGTGGTAAGACAAAAGTCTTGGCAACAAGTCTCTTTAATTTAAACCAACAGAATTTGAGGACAAATTCTTTTCAAGAAAGGGAGTTTGAAACAAAATTGTTTCAATATTGTTTCATTTTGATTCATTTCAAGGCCAAAAGAAACAGTCCAAGGAATGGTTAACAATTGAAAGTGTTTCATCGCTTTTTGAAGTATTATTCCGGCAGGCCTGACTTCCAATCTCTATATCTCAAGTTCTAACCGTTCAATTCATATGATTCCTATGCCATTGGAAAGCTTAAGGTCTTATCTAAATCAGGGATTTGGAATTACCATCATAGCGATTTTATATCTTGAGTTATGGTCGATGCAAACAGACTGCGCATTACTGGACAGCCCATGACCTACGTGCACTAACAGTTCAATAACTCAAGCTTTACTCAACATATAAGGTTGATTCTTTTTGGAGGTGAAAGCTAACTCCCTTAGCTTTCAAATGAGCTATCATGTGCCCTGATATTCATCCTGAGCTAAGAGATATGCCTCTTAAAAAATGCGACTGAGTTCCTGAGATGTTCTACAACCCGGTTTTGGCTCGTCTTCTGTTTTGGGGTCAAACTCAAAATCCGTCTAGGAAAGCATGGTAATTTTTGTCATGTCTCAACTCTATAATGAATTTTGAGACTTTTTGTGTAGGGACTTTTATTTAAATAAGGATCCAAGCTGAGATGAATTCGCAAGACAAAACCGAGTAACGAGTTTATCGGTTTTCAACAATCGAGCTTAGTTTGCTTCCAATCGGTCCCATCTTTTTATTAATCAAATGAAGACCATCCTAGGACAAAATCAAGCTGCTTGGACCGTCCAAAACAGTCCTAGGAGACTGTTTTATGAATTTTCAAATGAGCTCAAATGTCGCTTTCAAGGAAGGTCCAAAGTGTCACTATCATTCTTACAATTGTGTAAGAGCTTTGGGGGCTGCTCTCAAGGGATTATTTTTGCTGAATATTTGACTAAGGAAGCCTCCAATTGTGTGTTCCTAGGATAGCCCTTATGTCCCTTTCATTGTAAGACCTTGAGAAGACCCATTGGATTGTTCTTGTTGGGACAATGCTCACGGCTGCCAAGAGGAGTTTTCAGCAACTTTTTTCTTGTTTTCTTAGTAGTTTAATGATAGCCATTGGATGTAATTTGGATGGTTAAGATTAGAAGGACTTGGGCTATAAATAAACCAAGTTCCCAAGTGTAATACTCAAATTTGATTGAGTTAAAAACTGAGTAAGAAACCAAGTGTTTTCTTCACAAAAATCTCTTCTTTGCTTTGTGCTTGAAGAGCTCCATTGCTTTGTGCTTGGGGTTGGTAATTCATTTGCTTGTGTGCTTTGAATTATCGAGGCTAGTCCTATTGCTTTGTGTTCGGGTCTAGTCATATCCAAATCGTCCTCTAAGGACACGCCTAAACAAAGGGTTTGTTTCATGCAAACTTAGGCTCATTTCTTTAGTTTTTCCACTTAAATTATCGAGTGAGACGTTTCACTCCACAACGACTAATAAACAAGGACAAATGGATCACACAACAAGTCACAAGGACTAATGAACAAGGACAAATGATTCACACGACGCGTCACAATGACTAATGAACTAGGACAAATGATTCACACAAAGAGTCACAATGACTAATAACCAAGGACAAATGGTTCACACAACGAGTCACAAGGACTAATGAACAAGGACAAATGATTCACACAAAGAGTCACAATGACTAATAACCAAGGACAAATGGTTCACACAACAAGTCACAAGGAATAATGAACAAGGACAAATGATTCACACGACGAGACACAATGACTAATGAACTAGGACAAATGATTCACAAAAAGAGTCACAATGACTAATAACCAAGAACAAATGGTTCACACAACGAGTCACAAGGACTAATGAACAAGGATAAATGATTCACACGACGAGTCACAATGACTAACGAATTAGGACAAATGATTCACACAACAAGTCACAATGACTAATGTACTAGGACAAATGATTCACACAACGAGTCACAATGAGAAATTAACTAGGATAAAGGATTCAAACAAAGAGTCACAATAAATAATGACCAAGGACAAATGATTTACACAACGAGTCTCAATGAGTAATTAACTAGGACAAATGATTCACACAAGGAGTCATAACTAATGAACAATGACAAATGGTTCAAACAACGAGTCACAAGGACTAATGAACAAGGAAAAATGATTCACACAACGAGTCATAATGACTAATGAATAAAAGACAAATGGTTCGCACAACGAGTCACTATGTGTAATTAACTAGGACAAATGATTCACACAAAGAGTCACAATAACTAATGAACAAGGACAAATGATTCACACAACGGGTCACAATGGCTAATGAACAAGGACAAATGATTCACACGACGAGTCACAATGACTAATGAACTAGGACAAATGATTCACACAAAGAGTCACAACTACTAATAAACAAGGACAAATGGTTCACACAACAACTCACAAGGACTAATGAACAAGGACACACGACGAGTCACAATGACTAATAAAATAGGACAAATGATTCAACCAAAGAGTCACAATGACTAATAACCAAGGACAAATGGTTCACACAACGAGTCACAAGGACTAATGAACAAGGACAAATGATTCACACGACGGGTCACAATGACTAACGAATTAGGACAAATGATTCACACAACGAGTCACAATGACTAATAAACAAGGACAAATGGTTCACACAACGAGTCACAAGGACTAATGAACAAGGACAAATGATTCACACAAAGAGTCACAACGACTAATAAACAAGGACAAATGGTTCACACAACGAGTCAGAAAGTCTAATGAACAAGGACAAATGATTCGCACAAAGAGTCACAATGACTAATGAACTAGGACAAATGATTCACACAAAGAGTCACAACGACTAATAAACAAGGACAAATGGTTCACACAACGAGTCACAAGGACTAATGAACAAGGACAAATGATTCACACGACGAGTCACAATGACTAATGAACTAGGACAAATGATTTACACAAAGAGTCACAATGACTAATAAACAAGGACAAATGGTTCACACAACGAGTCACAGGGACTAATGAACAAGGACAAATGATTCCCACAACGAGTCACAATGACTAATGAACTAGGACAAATGATTCACACAAAGAGTCACAATGACTAATAAACAAGGACAAATGGTTCACACAACGAGTCACAAGGACTAATGAACAAGGACAAATGATTCACACAACGAGTCACAATGACTAATGAACTAGGACAAATGATTCACATAAAGAGTCACAATGAGTAATTAACTAGGATAAAGGATTCACACAAAGAGTCACAATAAATAATGACCAAGGACAAATGATTTACACAACGAGTCACAATGAGTAATTAACTAGGACAAATGATTCACACAAAGAGTCATAATAACAAATGAACAATGACAAATGGTTCACACAAAGAGTCACAAGGACTAATGAACAAGGACAAATGATTCACACAACGAGTTATAATGACTAATGAATAAAGACAAATGGTTCGCACAACGAGTCACAATGACAAATGAACTAGGACAAATGATTCACACAAAGAGTCACAATGACTAATACACAAGGACAAATGGTTCACACAACGAGTCACAAGGACTAATGAACAAGGACAAATGATTCACACGAAGAGTCACAATGACTAATGAACTAGGACAAATGATTCACACACAGAGTCACAACGACTAATAAACAAGGACAAATGATTCACACGACGAGTCACAATGACTAATGAATTAGGAGAAATGATTCACACAACGAGTCACAATGACTAATGTACTAGGACAAATGATTCACACAACGAGTCACAATGAGTAATTAACTAGGATAAAGGATTCACACAATGAGCCACAATAAATAATGACCAAGGACAAATGATTTACACAACAAGTCACAATGAGTAATTAACTAGGACAAATGATTCACACAAAGAGTCATAATAACTAATGAACAATGACAAATGGTTCAAACAACGAGTCACAAGTACTAATGAAATAGGACAAATGATTCACACAACGAGTCATAATGACTAATGAATAAAGACAAATGGTTCGCACAACGAGTCACAATGAGTAATTAACTAGGACAAATGATTCACACAAAGAGTCATAATAACTAATGAACAATGACAAATGGTTCACACAATGACTCACAAGGACTAATGAACAAGGACAAATGATTCACACAACGAGTCACAATGGCTAATGAACAAGGACAAATGATTCACATGACGAGTCACAATGACTAATGAACTAGGACAAATGATTCACACAAAGAGTCACAACGACTAATAAACAAGGACAAATGGATCACACAACAAGTCACAAGGACTAATGAACAAGGACAAATGATTCACACGACGCGTCACAATGACTAATGAACTAGGACAAATGATTCACACAAAGAGTCACAATGACTAATAACCAAGGACAAATGGTTCACACAACGAGTCACAAGGACTAATGAACAAGGACAAATGATTCACACAAAGAGTCACAATGACTAATAACCAAGGACAAATGGTTCACACAACAAGTCACAAGGAATAATGAACAAGCACAAATGATTCACACGACGAGACACAATGACTAATGAACTAGAACAAATGATTCACACAAAGAGTCACAATGACTAATAACCAAGAACAAATGGTTCACACAACGAGTCACAAGGACTAATGAACAAGGATAAATGATTCACACGACGAGTCACAATGACTAACGAATTAGGACAAATGATTCACACAACAAGTCACAATGACTAATGTACTAGGACAAATGATTCACACAACGAGTCACAATGAGAAATTAACTAGGATAAAGGATTCACACAAAGAGTCACAATAAATAATGACCAAGGACAAATGATTTACACAACGAGTCTCAATGAGTAATTAACTAGGACAAATGATTCACACAAGGAGTCATAACTAATGAACAATGACAAATGGTTCAAACAACGAGTCACAAGGACTAATGAACAAGGACAAATGATTCACACAACGAGTCATAATGACTAATGAATAAAGACAAATGGTTCGCACAACGAGTCATTATGTGTAATTAACTAGGACAAATGATTCACACAAAGAGTCACAATAACTAATGAACAAGGACAAATGATTCACACAAAGGGTCACAATGGCTAATGAACAAGGACAAATGATTCACACGACGAGTCACAATGACTAATGAACTAGGACAAATGATTCACACAAAGAGTCACAACTACTAATAAACAAGGACAAATGGTTCACACAACAACTCACAAGGACTAATGAACAAGGACACACGACGAGTCACAATGACTAATAAAATAGGACAAATGATTCAACCAAAGAGTCACAATGACTAATAACCAAGGACAAATGGTTCACACAACGAGTCACAAGGACTAATGAACAAGGACAAATGATTCACACGACGGGTCACAAAGACTAACGAATAAGGACAAATGATTCACACAACGAGTCACAATGACTAATAAACAAGGACAAATGGTTCACACAACGAGTCACAAGGACTAATGAACAAGGACAAATTCACACAAAGAGTCACAACGACTAATAAACAAGGACAAATGGTTCACACAACGAGTCAGAAGGTCTAATGAACAAGGACAAATGATTCACACAACGAGTCACAATGACTAATGAACTAGGACAAATGATTCACATAAAGAGTCACAATGAGTAATTAACTAGGATAAAGGATTCACACAAAGAGTCACAATAAATAATGACCAAGGACAAATGATTTACACAACGAGTCACAATGAGTAATTAACTAGGACAAATGATTCACACAAAGAGTCATAATAACAAATGAACAATGACAAATGGTTCACACAAAGAGTCACAAGGACTAATGAACAAGGACAAATGATTCACACAACGAGTTATAATGACTAATGAATAAAGACAAATGGTTCGCACAACGAGTCACAATGACAAATGAACTAGGACAAATGATTCACACAAAGAGTCACAATGACTAATACACAAGGACAAATGGTTCACACAACGAGTCACAAGGACTAATGAACAAGGACAAATGATTCACACGAAGAGTCACAATGACTAATGAACTAGGACAAATGATTCACACACAGAGTCACAACGACTAATAAACAAGGACAAATGATTCACACGACGAGTCACAATGACTAATGAATTAGGAGAAATGATTCACACAACGAGTCACAATGACTAATGTACTAGGACAAATGATTCACACAACGAGTCACAATGAGTAATTAACTAGGATAAAGGATTCACACAATGAGCCACAATAAATAATGACCAAGGACAAATGATTTACACAACAAGTCACAATGAGTAATTAACTAGGACAAATGATTCACACAAAGAGTCATAATAACTAATGAACAATGACAAATGGTTCAAACAACGAGTCACAAGTACTAATGAAATAGGACAAATGATTCACACAACGAGTCATAATGACTAATGAATAAAGACAAATGGTTCGCACAACGAGTCACAATGAGTAATTAACTAGGACAAATGATTCACACAAAGAGTCATAATAACTAATGAACAATGACAAATGGTTCACACAATGACTCACAAGGACTAATGAACAAGGACAAATGATTCACACAACGAGTCACAATGGCTAATGAACAAGGACAAATGATTCACATGACGAGTCACAATGACTAATGAACTAGGACAAATGATTCACACAAAGAGTCACAACGACTAATAAACAAGGACAAATGGATCACACAACAAGTCACAAGGACTAATGAACAAGGACAAATGATTCACACGACGCGTCACAATGACTAATGAACTAGGACAAATGATTCACACAAAGAGTCACAATGACTAATAACCAAGGACAAATGGTTCACACAACGAGTCACAAGGACTAATGAACAAGGACAAATGATTCACACAAAGAGTCACAATGACTAATAACCAAGGACAAATGGTTCACACAACAAGTCACAAGGAATAATGAACAAGCACAAATGATTCACACGACGAGACACAATGACTAATGAACTAGAACAAATGATTCACACAAAGAGTCACAATGACTAATAACCAAGAACAAATGGTTCACACAACGAGTCACAAGGACTAATGAACAAGGATAAATGATTCACACGACGAGTCACAATGACTAACGAATTAGGACAAATGATTCACACAACAAGTCACAATGACTAATGTACTAGGACAAATGATTCACACAACGAGTCACAATGAGAAATTAACTAGGATAAAGGATTCACACAAAGAGTCACAATAAATAATGACCAAGGACAAATGATTTACACAACGAGTCTCAATGAGTAATTAACTAGGACAAATGATTCACACAAGGAGTCATAACTAATGAACAATGACAAATGGTTCAAACAACGAGTCACAAGGACTAATGAACAAGGACAAATGATTCACACAACGAGTCATAATGACTAATGAATAAAGACAAATGGTTCGCACAACGAGTCACTATGTGTAATTAACTAGGACAAATGATTCACACAAAGAGTCACAATAACTAATGAACAAGGACAAATGATTCACACAAAGGGTCACAATGGCTAATGAACAAGGACAAATGATTCACACGACGAGTCACAATGACTAATGAACTAGGACAAATGATTCACACAAAGAGTCACAACTACTAATAAACAAGGACAAATGGTTCACACAACAACTCACAAGGACTAATGAACAAGGACACACGACGAGTCACAATGACTAATAAAATAGGACAAATGATTCAACCAAAGAGTCACAATGACTAATAACCAAGGACAAATGGTTCACACAACGAGTCACAAGGACTAATGAACAAGGACAAATGATTCACACGACGGGTCACAAAGACTAACGAATAAGGACAAATGATTCACACAACGAGTCACAATGACTAATAAACAAGGACAAATGGTTCACACAACGAGTCACAAGGACTAATGAACAAGGACAAATTCACACAAAGAGTCACAACGACTAATAAACAAGGACAAATGGTTCACACAACGAGTCAGAAGGTCTAATGAACAAGGACAAATGATTTGCACAAAGAGTCACAATGACTAATGAACTAGGACAAATGATTCACACAAAGAGTCACAACGACTAATAAACAAGGACAAATGGTTCACACAACGAGTCACAAGGACTAATGAACAAGGACAAATGATTCACACGACGAGTCACAATGACTAATGAACTAGGACAAATGATTTACACAAAGAGTCACAATGACTAATAAACAAGGACAAATGGTTCACACAACGAGTCACAGGGACTAATGAACAAGGATAAATGATTCACACAACGAGTCACAATGACTAATGAACTAGGACAAATGATTCACACAAAGAGTCACAATGACTAATAAACAAGGACAAATGGTTCACACAACGAGTCACAAGGACTAATGGACAAGGACAAATGATTCACACAACGAGTCACAATGACTAATGAACTAGGACAAATGATTCACATAAAGAGTCACAATGAGTAATTAACTAGGATAAAGGATTCACACAAAGAGTCACAATAAATAATGACCAAGGACAAATGATTTACACAACGAGTCACAATGAGTAATTAACTCGGACAAATGATTCACACAAAGAGTCATAATAACAAATGAACAATGACAAATGATTCACACAACGGGTCACAATGGCTAATGAACAAGGACAAATGATTCACACAACGAGTCACAATGGCTAATGAACAAGGACAAATGATTCACACGACGAGTCACAATGACTAATGAACTAGGACAAATGATTCACACAAAGAGTCACAACGACTAATAAACAAGGACAAATGGATCACACAACAAGTCACAAGGACTAATGAACAAGGACAAATGATTCACACAACGCGTCACAATGACTAATGAACTAGGACAAATGATTCACACAAAGAGTCACAATGACTAATAACCAAGGACAAATGGTTCACACAACGAGTCACAAGGACTAATGAACAAGGATAAATGATTCACACGACGAGTCACAATGACTAACGAATTAGGACAAATGATTCACACAACGAGTCACAATGACTAATGTACTAGGACAAATGATTCACACAACGAGTCACAATGAGTAATTAACTAGGATAAAGGATTCACACAAAGAGTCACAATAAATAATGACCAAGGACAAATGATTTACACAATGAGTCTCAATGAGTAATTAACTAGGACAAATGATTCACACAAAGAGTCATAACTAATGAACAATGACAAATGGTTCAAACAACGAGTCACAAGGACTAATGAACAAGGACAAACGATTCACACAACGAGTCATAATGACTAATGAATAAAGACAAATGGTTCGCACAACGAGTCACAATGTGTAATTAACTAGGACAAATGATTCACACAAAGAGTCACAATAACTAATGAACAAGGACAAATGATTCACACAACGGGTCAAAATGGCTAATGAACAAGGACAAATGATTCACACGACGAGTCACAATGACTAATGAACTAGGACAAATGATTCACACACAGAGTCACAACGACTAATAAACAAGGACAAATGATTCACACGACGAGTCACAATGACTAATGAATTAGGACAAATGATTCACACAACGAGTCACAATGACTAATGTAACACCCCGGCCCAAACCGGGTCGGGAGCGGTTACTTATGATAGCTCTCCAGGCTGTGTACATGGCCCACAGATCAACACGGGTCCTTTATAGCGCATTTTGTCCTCACTTATACACATCCCGGGAACCTTCCCAGGAGGTCACCCATCCTAAGACTACTCCCAGTCAAGCACGCTTAACTTTGGAGTTCTTTCACATGGATGACCATAAAAGAAAGTGCACTTTGTTGATATGAGTAGTACATCAAATCCCTTTAAGCACTAGTCATTTAAGTCTATCACTGGACCTCTTCAATTACCGTGAGGTGTTACAGTCACCCCCACTTGAAGAACGCAACGTCCTCGTTGCGCCTGGGAGCATAACCGCTAACCCAGAATCCTCCCCCGCTAGGTGTGTGATCACAATGGAGCGTATAACCACTGCCTCCAGGAGCGTATAACAACTGCCTCCGATCACCACACGGTCGCAGGGTTGCTCTGATACCAACTGTGAATCGTGGCGGAAACACGAGGTTTTTAAAACTTTTAAAGCTTCTAGTGAAGTCCAACGCGAGGTATCACCAACACGATAGATAAGTTTAGATAGTTAAAGTTAAGTTTACAACACAAGTCTATTTATTGGGGAAAAGATATCCCACGAATTAACATCGATTCGAAAAGTAGGTGAGTCTATTATGTAATAACTAATAAGGTCCGAGGTAAGAACTCGCTAGCTCACACGGTCTTCCCCACTTAAGCTTCATCACCAACCTGTCATTCATAATAAATATGAAAGCCACAGTCAGTGGGGAGTAACTCAGGGTTCTCCCAGCCACAATATGTCAAAATACAAGTAATTGGGAATGTAATTAAATAAACAAGTATAAGAATAAATACTTACGGTAATAAGGGAATCATGATTAGTATACAAAATGCAATAAGAGTAGTTATGCATAAATGTGAGAAGAATAAATAGGTCAAACGGTCAAATAATGACTCGACTCAAATGTAAGACAAATTACAAAGTATAGACTCAAACAAGACAACCCTCTAGACTCCAACCTCTTGGTAGGACGACGATCATAATACGGTCCTAGTCTAAACCTGGCCAGACTCTCGGGATGGACGACACCCGATCGACAAACGATACCAAATCGTATCCAAGACTCGAAATATGGTACACCTAACCGTGTCCGAAAGTCGAGTAACCTCAAGCGGAACCTTGTCACCTAACCGTGACCCCCGGTCCGAAGAGGCGGAAGGAAAAATAGCCCAACTCGGAAACAATGGCACCTAACCGTGACCCAATGTCCGAGGGCAAATAAATAAGGAATGTCGAGTAGTCTCACAATGTAAAACGTCACACTCGGGTCACAAATATGAGTGGAAAAGATTGCACAAACATAACGTAAACAATTCATGTGAAGCATGCACAAGTATAAAGGTATAAAAAACATCGTACTCTCTGCCGTGTGGGCACCTGGTTGCCGCCCACCGGAGAGGATTCAAGCTATGGTGAACAATGTCAAATTAGGTGAGGGTGTATTCTCTGCCGGGTGGCCGGCTCTGCCCGGTCCACCGGCAGGGATACAAGCTAAAGGAAACAAGGTCAAAAACATTCAATGTGTATTCTCTGCCGGGTGACCGCCAGCTGCCCACCTACAGGGAATACCTACTATAGTCAATTAACTTCAACATTTCACATTGTGTATTCTCTGCCGGTTGACCGTCTGCCCACCGGCAGAGGATTCACCCTTTTATAAAAGACACCAAAATTTCATGTATACGCTGCCGGTTGGGTAGGGCGGCTGCCGCCCACCCACCGGCAGGGGATTACAAAGGCTTAATTCCTCATTTTTATAACTCGAAAATGCAAAGACGCGCTGCCGGTTGGGTAGGCAGCTGCTGCCCACCGCAGAGGGATCACTTTACACGAAAACTCATCAAACGTCCATCTAAAGTCTTCCAATTTCGACTATCTTTCATTTAATCATTTCATACTTCTTTAACATGATGAATACTCAGAAAATTACCACTTTCAAGATGTCATTAACATATGGGGTTGTTTAGTAATCATTAAAATGAGGTTTAATCATGTAATTATGAGAGAATTCCCTTAAGACAAGCTCATATTTCACCATATTGCAACAAGGCATGAAATTACTCCTTAGACATGTGAGAATTATCATACAAGTATTCTACTCAACACCAAATCACCAAAAAGCATGAAAGACACCAAATTTAACATTCATGTGAGTCTAATACTACACAATTCACACAATTTTAACATAAAAGTCGAGTAACCCATCACCGTTACCTTTTTGCACTTCAATCTTCTAAAGACTCGTCAATGATGTAGCTATCCTCCTCCGGGTTGTCCAAGTTGACGCGGATATGGACCCCATGGAAGGAGTTGTGCTCGACATAGAACACCAATCAAAACCAGGCCCAAATAACACATATTTTATGCATGAAAATTGGATGGGTTTGCGTAAAAGAGAGGTATTATGCGCGGTTGAAGCTCGAGATCCGCACACCCCTTGATGCCGTGTGGGAACAAAAGAAAATCAAATGGGAACAAAGGGGAAGGGCCGAATGTGGCGGCACCAAGGGAGAGGAATTCTAAGTTTATATTTTTGCATTTTTCAACATAGTTTGAATAAGATTTGACAAAAGGTCTAGGTTGTAAGTTCTATGCACCTAATCATCCTAGAACTTACAACTAGCATTTAATGCTTTGCTTGGAGGCCAAGGACTTTTTACTATAAAAGGACCTAGCCTCCCTCATTTGTAATCATCAAAAAGTTGAAGTAAAAACATTTTAGAGAGAGAAACTTGGTGGTTTCAATCTTTTTCCAAAGAGTCGAGGCTTTCGAATCTTGCCTTAAACTAAGGACGTGCTCCGCAGTTTGAGATTGAGTTGCTTGACGCGTTTCGAGTAATTCCCCATTGTTATCACTATAGGTCTAGTGATACCAAATATCCCATTGTTTTCGATCTCTTCTCAAGGAATCGAAACAAATATCCTTTATCTTTTGCACAACAAAAACTCAAAAACAAAACAATTAAGTCTTCCGCTACGTATACGCATCAAATGGTATCAGAGCTTCGGCTCTTGATCACCCCAAAAAAATCAAGACGGTCCTAAGGAGGTCCCAATCCGTTGATAGTTGAATATCCAACGCGCTTGGTGTTCAAAGATTAAACTCGGCAAGGAAGTTGAGGTTTAATCGATTGGATCTTGAAGGCACGAATTGAACAAAAAAAAAAAAAAAAAAAAAAAAATAAAATCACACATTCACGATCTTTTCACCGACAAAAAAAAAAAAAAAAAACTTCCTTCTTTTCGAAAACACAAAACCCCAATCACCAAACATGAACTTCGACGATCCAAACTTTCTCAAGGATCTTCAAAAGGCCTTAAAGAATTTACAAGAACACGATCCCAAATGGCATCCTAGACGTGAACGAGTCATTGACGAGTTCAAGATGAGTGAACTACCCGAGTTCACAGGAAGCACGGATCCCGAGACTTATCTTGAATGGGAAAGACAAATAGACCGGATGTTTGATTTTAAGGGTCTCGATGATGAACAATCTTTGCAAGTACGCTATTTTGAAGTTAAGAAATGGGGCTTCATTATGGTATGAAAGCCTTAAGACCAGGAGGGTTCGAGCCGGAAAAGCAAAGATAACATCATGGCACGTGCTTAAACTAAAATTACGGAAGAGATATGTCCCCGCAACGCATAGGCTCACGACCTATCGTAAGATCACCGATCTTGCCCAAGGAAGGCTAAGTGTCCTAGAGTACATCAACGAATTTGAGAATCTGGCCTTAATGGGAGACTTGGTGGAAGATGAGGACATAAGGATGGCGCGATTTCTACGAGGTCTAAACCGCAACATCGCCCATGTTGTCGAGTTACTGAAATTACTCGATTTCGATACCTTGTGTAGTATGTGTCTCAAAGTGGAGGCACAAGGAAAGACGAAGGTGGCAACCACCTATGGCGAGAATAGCCGAACTTGGAAAAGTGAGAACAACTCGAGGACAAGCACAATGGGGAACACCACCGATCCCAAGATGACTCCTACCCCCAGTGCTGCTATCAAACCACCCGCCTCAAAAGAAAATAACTCCACGCAGATTCGGTGTTTTAAATGTCAAGGGTTTGGACATTTCAAAAATGCGTGCCCGAGTCAGCGAACCATCACACTAAGAGAAGCCGTGAATTGTCGTGATGAACTGTTCGAAGAAGAGGAAAGAACTAAGGGTATTTTTAACTTAGAAGGAGATGAGGAAGAGGCACCCGCCGGGAACGCCGAAGATTACGTCGCTCCTAGTTATGATTGCAATTTGGTTCTCCGAGCCCTGCAAGCTCAAACATCGCCCATTGAAACGGAACAACGAAGTCAAATATTCCACACCAAATGCCAAGTGAAGGACAAATGGTGTAGCCTAATCATTGACGGAGGCAGTTGCACCAACGTCGCCTCAAAGGAGATGGTGGAGAAATTGAAACTACCCACGACACCTCACCCAAAGCCTTACGCCCTGCATTGGCTGGATGACGAGAATAAAGTGAAAATCACTAAGCAAGTAAAGGTGACACTAACCATGGGATCTTACAACGACGACATCCTCTGCGATGTTGTGCCAATGGATGCATGTCATGTCCTATTAGGACGACCTTGGCAATATGACCGGGATGTGGTGCATCGCGGTCGAAGCAACGAGTACGAGTTGGTAAGTAAGGGAAAAAGAATTGTCCTAAAACCAATGGCGCCAGGAGAAGTACGTTCTATGAGTGCCAAACGTAGAACGACTACTAGCATGACCATGCTCGCTAGTGAGAAAGAAGTGGACGAGGCCATTGTCAATGGCAACCAGGTTTATCTAATGGTGGTCAATGAGACGCCTAGCAATGAAAGCAAGGATGGACGATTAATCTCGCTCTTGGAAGAATTCAAGGATGTTTTCCCCGAAGAGTTACCCGCTGGGTTACCACCTATTCGTGGGATCGAACACCAAATCGACCTCTGCCCGAGCTCCTTTGCCAAACAAAGCCGCCTATCGGTGCAACCCGATGGAGACCAAGGAGTTACAACGTCAAATCGAAGAGTTAATGGAACGAGGCTATGTACGTGAGAGCATGAGCCCATGTGCCGTTCCTACACTACTTGTTCCAAAGAAGGATGGAACGTGGCGAATGTGCATCGATAGCCGAGCCGTGAACAACATCACTATCAAGTATCGGTTTCCAATTCCGAGGCTTGATGATATGCTCGATGAGTTACATGGAGCCGAGATCTTCTCTAAAGTGGATTTGAGGAGTGGTTATCACCAAATTCGGATGAGAGAAGGGGACGAATGGAAAACTGCGTTTAAAACTAAGCATGGATTATACGAGTAGACGGTTATGCCATTCGGCTTGACAAACGCTCCAAGTACCTTTATGCGGCTCATGAACGAGGTACTCAAGCCTTTCATAGGCGATTCGTGGTCGTTTACTTGGACGACATCTTGATCTACAATCGGAGCAAGGATGATCACTTCCAACATCTTCGTAAGGTGTTCAACACACTTCGGGAGCAACAACTCTATGGAAAGAAGGAGAAGTGCTCGTTCTTAGTCGAGAGCGTTATATTTCTTGGATACAAGGTCTCTAAAGAAGGGGTTTCCGTCGACCAATCCAAGATTGAGGCAATCAAGTCATGGCCTATTCCCAAAACTGTCACGGAAGTCCGATCCTTTCACGGACTTGCTTCATTCTATCGAAGATTCATTCGGGATTTTAGCACCATCGCTAGCCCCATCACTGAATGTACAAAGAAAGGAACCTTCGTATGGACTCCTGCTGCTCAAAAGTCATTCGAGACGATTATCCAAAAACTTTGTGAGGCACCATTGTTGGCACTCCCAGATTTCACCCGCCCGTTCGAAGTCGAATGTGACGCAAGCGGTGTTGGAATTGGAGCCGTGTTAGTGCAAGGAAAGCGACCCATCGCTTACTTCTGCGAGAAACCGAACGGGGCCGGGCTCAATTACTCGACTTACGACAAGGAATTCTATGCGATCGTAAGGGCCCTACAACATTGGAGTCACTATCTCCGGCCAAGTCATTTCATCCTGCACTCGGACCACGAATCCTTGAAACATATCAATGGGCAACAAAAGTTGAACTCAAGGCATGCCAAGTGGGTGGAATTTTTGCAATCTTTCCATTTCTCCTCCAAATACAAGACTGGCAAAAGTAACGTGGTGGCCGATGCTCTCTCGCGCCGATACTCATTATTGACGGCGCTCGATATCCGATTACTAGGATTCGAAACACTAAAGGAATCCTACGAGAACGATCCCGACTTTGGGGAAACCTTCAAGATTTGCGAAAACGGGGCTCATGAAGAATTCATTACGCAAGACGGTTTTCTTTTCAAAGGAAACAGACTTTGTGTCCCGAAACTCCCGATGCGAGAACTCCTTATTCGAGAAGCCCACGGAGGAGGACTTGGGGGACATTTTGGAGTAAACAAAACTGTGGATATCCTCAAGGGACATTTTTATTGGCCACAGTTGCAAGGAGACGTGCAAGCGATAGTACGAAAATGCATCACATGTCACATGGCCAAAAGCAAATTCCAACTTGGGGAGTATGTACCATTGCCTATCCCGTGCCGACCTTGGGAAGATATATCCATGGATTTCATCGTGGCATTACCGCGAACACAGAGAGGCAAAGATGCGATCATGGTAGTAGTCGATCGATTCTCAAAAATGGCCCATTTTATCGCCCTGTCACAAAACTGATGACGCCAGCAATGTGGCGGACTTGTATTTTCGGGAAGTCTTACGACTCCACGGGATCCCAAGAACAATCGTTTCCGATCGAGATTCCAAATTCCTAAGCTACTTCTGGAAAACGTTATGGAAAAGGGTGGGAACCAAGCTTTTGTTCAGCACTTCTCATCACCCCCAGACGGACGGACAAACGGAGGTCACAAATCGCACTCTGGGAACAATGCTGCGAAGTCTGGTGAGTAAAACTCAGAAAGATTGGGATTTGAAACTTGCGCACGCTGAGTTCGCTTATAACCGCTCCCCAACTTACGCGACAAGGCACTCCCCATTTGAGGTCGTATATGGTATAAACCCGTATTTACCACTAGACCTCATTCCCCTACCCAAGGATGAAATCATACACAAGGATGCGGAATCCAAATTGAAATCAATGATCAAACTACATGATCAAGTCAGGGCAAGAATTGAGAAAATTAATGAAATGTACAAGCGCAAGGCAAACAAAACCCGCCAGCCAAGATCTTTCAAATGAAGGAGACCTCGTGTGGTTACACTTAAGGAAGGAGCGTTTTCCGAACAAACGCAAAAACAAACTCATGCCACGAGCAGAAGGTCCCTACAAGGTAATATCAAAGGTAGGCGACAACGCATACAAGATCGAGTTGCCCGGAGAGTATGGGGTACACGCCACTTTCAACGTCGGGGATCTATCTCCTTACCTTGACGATGATGGAATCAAGGAATTGAGGGCAATTCCTTTTCAAGAAGGAGGAGATGACGCGGATATGGACCCCATGGAAGGAGTTGTGCTCGACATAGAACACCAATCAAAACCAGGCCCAAATAACACATATTTTATGCATGAAAATTGGATGGGTTTGCGTAAAAGAGAGGTATTATGCGCGGTTGAAGCTCGAGATCCGCACACCCCTTGATGCCGTGTGGGAACAAAAGAAAATCAAATGGGAACAAAGGGGAAGGGCCGAATGTGGCGGCACCAAGGGAGAGGAATTCTAAGTTTATATTTTTGCATTTTTCAACATAGTTTGAATAAGATTTGACAAAAGGTCTAGGTTGTAAGTTCTATGCACCTAATCATCCTAGAACTTACAACTAGCATTTAATGCTTTGCTTGGAGGCCAAGGACTTTTTACTATAAAAGGACCTAGCCTCCCTCATTTGTAATCATCAAAAAGTTGAAGTAAAAACATTTTAGAGAGAGAAACTTGGTGGTTTCAATCTTTTTCCAAAGAGTCGAGGCTTTCGAATCTTGCCTTAAACTAAGGACGTGCTCCGCAGTTTGAGATTGAGTTGCTTGACGCGTTTCGAGTAATTCCCCATTGTTATCACTATAGGTCTAGTGATACCAAATATCCCATTGTTTTCGATCTCTTCTCAAGGAATCGAAACAAATATCCTTTATCTTTTGCACAACAAAAACTCAAAAACAAAACAATTAAGTCTTCCGCTACGTATACGCATCACAAGTTCTCCCCTAAACACAAAAATAAAGGTATTAAGTCAAGAATCCACATCCTTGTAAGATGAGAATTTCGAAATAGAGGAAAAGATGGCAACTTTCTTACTTAGAAAGAAGGGAAATGAGAAAAGGAAGAGAAAGGCGCGAAAAGGAACGAGATTGGTGAAGAATTGAGTGAGATATGGTGATTTTAGGGTTAGTAAGGGAAGGTTCAACAATGGTGATGTGGTTGTTGGGAAATTTCAGAAATTAGAAGTGAGGGAGATGAAGTTGTGAGGGTTTAGTTGAGGTTTTGTGTAGAGAAAAGAGGGGGAAAAAGGCCCATGAGTCAAGTTAAGCCCAATAACTCAAAATGAGTCGGTATCTACTAGAATTTTCGTCCCAAGTCTACTATAACTCGAGTCGGAGAATAATATTATTAAAATCTACACTATTATCACCATTACACGGCTAAGACAATATTTTACAAAAATAAGTTTTAAATAATAATTATTTAATAAAAATTACTTAAAAGTTCATTTAAAATATAAGAAAGGCGCGGGGTGTTACAACTAATGTACTAGGACAAATGATTCACACAACGAGTCACAATGAGTAATTAACTAGGATAAAGGATTCACACAAAGAGTCACAATAAATAATGACCAAGGACAAATGATTTACACAACAAGTCACAATGAGTAATTAACTAGGACAAATGATTCACACAAAGAGTCATAATAACTAATGAACAATGACAAATGGTTCAAACAACGAGTCACAAGTACTAATGAAATAGGACAAATGATTCACACAACGAGTCATAATGACTAATGAATAAAGACAAATGGTTCGCACAACGAGTCACAATGAGTAATTAACTAGCACAAATGATTCACACAAAGAGTCATAATAACTAATGAACAATGACAAATGGTTCACACAATGACTCACAAGGACTAATGAACAAGGACAAATGATTCACACAACGAGTCACAATGGCTAATGAACAAGGACAAATGATTCACACGACGAGTCACAATGACTAATGAACTAGGACAAATGATTCACACAAAGAGTCACAACGACTAATAAACAAGGACAAATGGATCACACAACAAGTCACAAGGACTAATGAACAAGGACAAATGATTCACACGACGCGTCACAATGACTAATGAACTAGGACAAATGATTCACACAAAGAGTCACAATGACTAATAACCAAGGACAAATGGAGAACACAACGAGTCACAAGGACTAATGAACAAGGATAAATGATTCACACGACGAGTCACAAAGACTAACGAATTAGGACAAATGATTCACACAACGAGTCACAATGACTAATGTACTAGGACAAATGATTCACACAACGAGTCACAATGAGTAATTAACTAGGATAAAGGATTCACACAAAGAGTCACAATAAATAATGACCAAGGACAAATGATTTACACAACGAGTCTCAATGAGTAATTAACTAGGACAAATGATTCACACAAAGAGTCATAACTAATGAACAATGACAAATGGTTCAAACAACGAGTCACAAGGACTAATGAACAAGGACAAATGATTCACACAACGAGTCATAATGACTAATGAATAAAGACAAATGGTTCGCACAACGAGTCACAATGTGTAATTAACTAGGACAAATGATTCACACAAAGAGTCACAATAACTAATGAACAAGGACAAATGATTCACACAACGGGTCAAAATGGCTAACGAACAAGGACAAATGATTCACACGACGAGTCACAATGACTAATGAACTAGGACAAATGATTCACACACAGAGTCACAACGACTAATAAACAAGGACAAATGATTCACACGACGAGTCACAATGAATAATGAACTAGGACAAATGATTCACATAAAGAATCACAATGAGTAATTAACTAGGATAAAGGATTCACACAAAGAGTCACAATAAATAATGACCAAGGACAAATGATTTACACAACGAGTCACAATGAGTAATTAACTAGGACAAATGATTCACACAAAGAGTCATAATAACAAATGAACAATGACAAATGATTCACACAACGGGTCACAATGGCTAATGAACAAGGACAAATGATTCACACAACGAGTCACAATGGCTAATGAACAAGGACAAATGATTCACACGACGAGTCACAATGACTAATGAACTAGGACAAATGATTCACACAAAGAGTCACAACGACTAATAAACAAGGACAAATGGATCACATAACAAGTCACAAGGACTAATGAACAAGGACAAATGATTCACACGACGCGTCACAATGACTAATGAACTAGGACAAATGATTCACACAAAGAGTCACAATGACTAATAACCAAGGACAAATGGTTCACACAACGAGTCACAAGGACTAATGAACAAGGATAAATGATTCACACGACGAGTCACAATGACTAACGAATTAGGACAAATGATTCACACAACGAGTCACAATGACTAATGTACTAGGACAAATGATTCACACAACGAGTCACAATGAGTAATTAACTAGGATAAAGGATTCACACAAAGAGTCACAATAAATAATGACCAAGGACAAATGATTTACACAACGAGTCTTAATGAGTAATTAACTAGGACAAATGATTCACACAAAGAGTCATA
Organism: Silene latifolia; assembly: GCF_048544455.1. Classification (NCBI taxonomy): domain Eukaryota; kingdom Viridiplantae; phylum Streptophyta; class Magnoliopsida; order Caryophyllales; family Caryophyllaceae; genus Silene; species Silene latifolia. Next base: position 60,479 of record NW_027413202.1, on the reverse strand, counting down.
ACTAATGAACAATGACAAATGGTTCAAACAACGAGTCACAAGGACTAATGAACAAGGACAAACGATTCACACAACGAGTCATAATGACTAATGAATAAAGACAAATGGTTCGCACAACGAGTCACAATGTGTAATTAACTAGGACAAATGATTCACACAAAGAGTCACAATAACTAATGAACAAGGACAAATGATTCACACAACGGGTCAAAATGGCTAATAACAAGGACAAATGATTCACACGACGAGTCACAATGACTAATGAACTAGGACAAATGATTCACACACAGAGTCACAACGACTAATAAACAAGGACAAATGATTCACACGACGAGTCACAATGAATAATGGACTAGGACAAATGATTCACATAAAGAATCACAATGAGTAATTAACTAGGATAAAGGATTCACACAAAGAGTCACAATAAATAATGACCAAGGACAAATGATTTACACAACGAGTCACAATGAGTAATTAACTAGGACAAATGATTCACACAAAGAGTCATAATAACAAATGATCAATGACAAATGATTCACACAACGGGTCACAATGGCTAATGAACAAGGACAAATGATTCACACAACGAGTCACAATGGCTAATGAACAAGGACAAATGATTCACACGACGAGTCACAATGACTAATGAACTAGGACAAATGATTCACACAAAGAGTCACAACGACTAATAAACAAGGACAAATGGATCACACAACAAGTCACAAGGACTAATGAACAAGGACAAATGATTCACACGACGCGTCACAATGACTAATGAACTAGGACAAATGATTCACACAAAGAGTCACAATGACTAATAACCAAGGACAAATGGTTCACACAACGAGTCACAAGGACTAATGAACAAGGATAAATGATTCACACGACGAGTCACAATGACTAACGAATTAGGACAAATGATTCACACAACGAGTCACAATGACTAATGTACTAGGACAAATGATTCACACAACGAGTCACAATGAGTAATTAACTAGGATAAAGGATTCACACAAAGAGTCACAATAAATAATGACCAAGGACAAATGATTTACACAACGAGTCTCAATGAGTAATTAACTAGGACAAATGATTCACACAAAGAGTCATAACTAATGAACAATGACAAATGGTTCAAACAACGAGTCACAAGGACTAATGAACAAGGACAAATGATTCACACAACGAGTCATAATGACTAATGAATAAAGACAAATGGTTCGCACAACGAGTCACAATGTGTAATTAACTAGGACAAATGATTCACACAAAGAGTCACAATAACTAATGAACAAGGACAAATGATTCACACAACGGGTCAAAATGGCTAATGAACAAGGACAAATGATTCACACGACGAGTCACAATGACTAATGAACTAGGACAAATGATTCACACACAGAGTCACAACGACTAAAAAACAAGGACAAATGATTCACACGACGAGTCACAATGACTAATGAATTAGGACAAATGATTCACACAACGAGTCACAATGACTAATGTACTAGGACAAATGATTCACACAACGAGTCACAATGAGTAATTTACTAGGATAAAGGATTCACACAAAGAGTCACAATAAATAATGACCAAGGACAAATGATTTACACAACAAGTCACAATGAGTAATTAACTAGGACAAATGATTCACACAAAGAGTCATAATAACTAATGAACAATGACAAATGGTTCAAACAACGAGTCACAAGTACTAATGAAATAGGACAAATGATTCACACAACGAGTCATAATGACTAATGAATAAAGACAAATGGTTCGCACAACGAGTCACAATGAGTAATTAACTAGCACAAATGATTCACACACAGAGTCATAATAACTAATGAACAATGACAAATGGTTCACACAATGACTCACAAGGACTAATGAACAAGGACAAATGATTCACACAACGAGTCACAATGGCTAATGAACAAGGACAAATGATTCACACGACGAGTCACAATGACTAATGAACTAGGACAAATGATTCACACAAAGAGTCACAACGACTAATAAACAAGGACAAATGGATCACACAACAAGTCACAAGGCCTAATGAACAAGGACAAATGATTCACACGACGCGTCACAATGACTAATGAACTAGGACAAATGATTCACACAAAGAGTCACAATGACTAATAACCAAGGACAAATGGTTCACACAACGAGTCACAAGGACTAATGAACAAGGATAAATGATTCACACGACGAGTCACAATGACTAACGAATTAGGACAAATGATTCACACAACGAGTCACAATGACTAATGTACTAGGACAAATGATTCACACAACGAGTCACAATGAGTAATTAACTAGGATAAAGGATTCACACAAAGAGTCACAATAAATAATGACCAAGGACAAATGATTTACACAACGAGTCTCAATGAGTAATTAACTAGGACAAATGATTCACACAAAGAGTCATAACTAATAAACAATGACAAATGGTTCAAACAACGAGTCACAAGGACTAATGAACGAGGACAAATGATTCACACAACGAGTCATAATGACTAATGAATAAAGACAAATGGTTCGCACAACGAGTCACAATGTGTAATTAACTAGGACAAATGATTCACACAAAGAGTCACAATAACTAATGAACAAGGACAAATGATTCACACAACGGGTCAAAATGGCTAATGAACAAGGACAAATGATTCACACGACGAGTCACAATGACTAATGAACTAGGACAAATGATTCACACACAGAGTCACAACGACTAATAAACAAGGACAAATGATTCACACGACGAGTCACAATGACTAATGAATTAGGACAAATGATTCACACAACGAGTCACAATGACTAATGTACTAGGACAAATGATTCACACAACGAGTCACAATGAGTAATTAACTAGGATAAAGGATTCACACAAAGAGTCACAATAAATAATGACCAAGGACAAATGATTTACACAACAAGTCACAATGAGTAATTAACTAGGACAAATGATTCACACAAAGAGTCATAATAACTAATGAACAATGACAAATGGTTCAAACAACGAGTCACAAGTACTAATGAAATAGGACAAATGATTCACACAACGAGTCATAATGACTAATGAATAAAGACAAATGGTTCGCACAACGAGTCACAATGAGTAATTAACTAGCACAAATGATTCACACAAAGAGTCATAATAACTAATGAACAATGACAAATGGTTCACACAATGACTCACAAGGACTAATGAACAAGGACAAATGATTCACACAACGAGTCACAATGGCTAATGAACAAGGACAAATGATTCACACGACGAGTCACAATGACTAATGAACTAGGACAAATGATTCACACAAAGAGTCACAACGACTAATAAACAAGGACAAAAGGATCACACAACAAGTCACAAGGACTAATGAACAAGGACAAATGATTCACATGACGCGTCACAATGACTAATGAACTAGGACAAATGATTCACACAAAGAGTCACAATGACTAATAACCAAGGACAAATGGTTCACACAACGAGTCACAAGGACTAATGAACAAGGATAAATGATTCACACGACGAGTCACAATGACTAACGAATTAGGACAAATGATTCACACAACGAGTCACAATGACTAATGTACTAGGACAAATGATTCACACAACGAGTCACAATGAGTAATTAACTAGGATAAAGGATTCACACAAAGAGTCACAATAAATAATGACCAAGGACAAATGATTTACACAACGAGTCTCAATGAGTAATTAACTAGGACAAATGATTCACACAAAGAGTCATAACTAATGAACAATGACAAATGGTTCAAACAACGAGTCACAAGGACTAATGAACAAGGACAAATGATTCACACAACGAGTCATAATGACTAATGAATAAAGACAAATGGTTCGCACAACGAGTCACAATGTGTAATTAACTAGGACAAATGATTCACACAAAGAGTCACAATAACTAATGAACAAGGACAAATGATTCACACAACGGGTCAAAATGGCTAATGAACAAGGACAAATGATTCACACGACGAGTCACAATGACTAATGAACTAGGACAAATGATTCACACACAGAGTCACAACGACTAATAAACAAGGACAAATGATTCACACGACGAGTCACAATGACTAATGAATTAGGACAAATGATTCACACAACGAGTCACAATGACTAAATAATGTACTAGGACAAATGATTCACACAACGAGTCAGAATGAGTAATTAACTAGGATAAAGGATTCACACAAAGAGTCACAATAAATAATGACCAAGGACAAATGATTTACACAACAAGTCACAATGAGTAATTAACTAGGACAAATGATTCACACAAAGAGTCATAATAACTAATGAACAATGACAAATGGTTCAAACAACGAGTCACAAGTACTAATGAAATAGGACAAATGATTCACACAACGAGTCATAATGACTAATGAATAAAGACAAATGGTTCGCACAACGAGTCACAATGAGTAATTAACTAGCACAAATGATTCACACAAAGAGTCATAATAACTAATGAACAATGACAAATGGTTCACACAATGACTCACAAGGACTAATGAACAAGGACAAATGATTCACACAACGAGTCACAATGGCTAATGAACAAGGACAAATGATTCACACGACGAGTCACAATGACTAATGAACTAGGACAAATGATTCACACAAAGAGTCACAACGACTAATAAACTGGGACAAATGGATCACACAACAAGTCACAAGGACTAATGAACAAGGACAAATGATTCACACGACGCGTCACAATGACTAATGAACTAGGACAAATGATTCACACAAAGAGTCACAATGACTAATAACCAAGGACAAATGGTTCACACAACGAGTCACAAGGACTAATGAACAAGGATAAATGATTCACACGACGAGTCACAATGACTAACGAATTAGGACAAATGATTCACACAACGAGTCACAATGACTAATGTACTAGGACAAATGATTCACACAACGAGTCACAATGAGTAATTAACTAGGATAAAGGATTCACACAAAGAGTCACAATAAATAATGACCAAGGACAAATGATTTACACAATGAGTCTCAATGAGTAATTAACTAGGACAAATGATTCACACAAAGAGTCATAACTAATGAACAATGACAAATGGTTCAAACAACGAGTCACAAGGACTAATGAACAAGGACAAACGATTCACACAACGAGTCATAATGACTAATGAATAAAGACAAATGGTTCGCACAACGAGTCACAATGTGTAATTAACTAGGACAAATGATTCACACAAAGAGTCACAATAACTAATGAACAAGGACAAATGATTCACACAACGGGTCAAAATGGCTAATGAACAAGGACAAATGATTCACACGACGAGTCACAACGACTAATGAACTAGGACAAATGATTCACACACAGAGTCACAACGACTAATAAACAAGGACAAATGATTCACACGACGAGTCACAATGACTAATGAATTAGGACAAATGATTCACACAACGAGTCACAATGACTAATGTACTAGGACAAATGATTCACACAACGAGTCACAATGAGTAATTAACTAGGATAAAGGATTCACACAAAGAGTCACAATAAATAATGACCAAGGACAAATGATTTACACAACAAGTCACAATGAGTAATTAACTAGGACAAATGATTCACACAAAGAGTCATAATAACTAATGAACAATGACAAATGGTTCAAACAACGAGTCACAAGTACTAATGAAATAGGACAAATGATTCACTCAACAAGTCATAATGACTAATGAATAAAGACAAATGGTTCGCACAACGAGTCACAATGAGTAATTAACTAGCACAAATGATTCACACAAAGAGTCATAATAACTAATGAACAATGACAAATGGTTCACACAATGACTCACAAGGACTAATGAACAAGGACAAATGATTCACACAACGAGTCACAATGGCTAATGAACAAGGACAAATGATTCACACGACGAGTCACAATGACTAATGAACTAGGACAAATGATTCACACAAAGAGTCACAACGACTAATAAACAAGGACAAATGGATCACACAACAAGTCACAAGGCCTAATGAACAAGGACAAATGATTCACACGACGCGTCACAATGACTAATGAACTAGGACAAATGATTCACACAAAGAGTCACAATGACTAATAACCAAGGACAAATGGTTCACACAACGAGTCACAAGGACTAATGAAAAAGGATAAATGATTCACACGACGAGTCACAATGACTAACGAATTAGGACAAATGATTCACACAACGAGTCACAATGACTAATGTACTAGGACAAATGATTCACACAACGAGTCACAATGAGTAATTCACTAGGATAAAGGATTCACACAAAGAGTCACAATAAATAATGACCAAGGACAAATGATTTACACAACGAGTCTCAATGAGTAATTAACTAGGACAAATGATTCACACAAAGAGTCATAACTAATAAACAATGACAAATGGTTCAAACAACGAGTCACAAGGACTAATGAACGAGGACAAATGATTCACACAACGAGTCATAATGACTAATGAATAAAGACAAATGGTTCGCACAACGAGTCACAATGTGTAATTAACTAGGACAAATGATTCACACAAAGAGTCACAATAACTAATGAACAAGGACAAATGATTCACACAATGGGTCAAAATGGCTAATGAACAAGGACAAATGATTCACACGACGAGTCACAATGACTAATGAACTAGGACAAATGATTCACACACAGAGTCACAACGACTAATAAACAAGGACAAATGATTCACACGACGAGTCACAATGACTAATGAATTAGGACAAATGATTCACACAACGAGTCACAATGACTAATGTACTAGGACAAATGATTCACACAACGAGTCACAATGAGTAATTAACTAGGATAAAGGATTCACACAAAGAGTCACAATAAATAATGACCAAGGACAAATGATTTACACAACAAGTCACAATGAGTAATTAACTAGGACAAATGATTCACACAAAGAGTCATAATAACTAATGAACAATGACAAATGGTTCAAACAACGAGTCACAAGTACTAATGAAATAGGACAAATGATTCACACAACGAGTCATAATGACTAATGAATAAAGACAAATGGTTCGCACAACGAGTCACAATGAGTAATTAACTAGCACAAATGATTCACACAAAGAGTCATAATAACTAATGAACAATGACAAATGGTTCACACAATGACTCACAAGGACTAATGAACAAGGACAAATGATTCACACAACGAGTCACAATGGCTAATGAACAAGGACAAATGATTCACACGACGAGTCACAATGACTAATGAACTAGGACAAATTATTCACACAAAGAGTCACAACGACTAATAAACAAGGACAAATGGATCACACAACAAGTCACAAGGACTAATGAACAAGGACAAATGATTCACATGACGCGTCACAATGACTAATGAACTAGGACAAATGATTCACACAAAGAGTCACAATGACTAATAACCAAGGACAAATGGTTCACACAACGAGTCACAAGGACTAATGAACAAGGATAAATGATTCACACGACGAGTCACAATGACTAACGAATTAGGACAAATGATTCACACAACGAGTCACAATGACTAATGTACTAGGACAAATGATTCACACAACGAGTCACAATGAGTAATTAACTAGGATAAAGGATTCACACAAAGAGTCACAATAAATAATGACCAAGGACAAATGATTTACACAACGAGTCTCAATGAGTAATTAACTAGGACAAATGATTCACACAAAGAGTCATAACTAATGAACAATGACAAATGGTTCAAACAACGAGTCACAAGGACTAATGAACAAAGACAAATGATTCACACAACGAGTCATAATGACTAATGAATAAAGACAAATGGTTCGCACAACGAGTCACAATGTGTAATTAACTAGGACAAATGATTCACACAAAGAGTCACAATAACTAATGAACAAGGACAAATGATTCACACAACGGGTCAAAATGGCTAATGAACAAGGACAAATGATTCACACGACGAGTCACAATGACTAATGAACTAGGACAAATGATTCACACACAGAGTCACAACGACTAATAAACAAGGACAAATGATTCACACGACGAGTCACAATGACTAATGAATTAGGACAAATGATTCACACAACGAGTCACAATGACTAAATAATGTACTAGGACAAATGATTCACACAACGAGTCACAATGAGTAATTAACTAGGATAAAGGATTCACACAAAGAGTCACAATAAATAATGACCAAGGACAAATGATTTACACAACAAGTCACAATGAGTAATTAACTAGGACAAATGATTCACACAAAGAGTCATAATAACTAATGAACAATGACAAATGGTTCAAACAACGAGTCACAAGTACTAATGAAATAGGACAAATGATTCACACAACGAGTCATAATGACTAATGAATAAAGACAAATGGTTCGCACAACGAGTCACAATGAGTAATTAACTAGCACAAATGATTCACACAAAGAGTCATAATAACTAATGAACAATGACAAATGGTTCACACAATGACTCACAAGGACTAATGAACAAGGACAAATGATTCACACAACGAGTCACAATGGCTAATGAACAAGGACAAATGATTCACACGACGAGTCACAATGACTAATGAACTAGGACAAATGATTCACACAAAGAGTCACAACGACTAATAAACTAGGACAAATGGATCACACAACAAGTCACAAGGACTAATGAACAAGGACAAATGATTCACACGACGCGTCACAATGACTAATGAACTAGGACAAATGATTCACACAAAGAGTCACAATGACTAATAACCAAGGACAAATGGTTCACACAACGAGTCACAAGGACTAATGAACAAGGATAAATGATTCACACGACGAGTCACAATGACTAACGAATTAGGACAAATGATTCACACAACGAGTCACAAGGACTAATGTACTAGGACAAATGATTCACACAACGAGTCACAATGAGTAATTAACTAGGATAAAGGATTCACACAAAGAGTCACAATAAATAATGACCAAGGACAAATGATTTACACAATGAGTCTCAATGAGTAATTAACTAGGACAAATGATTCACACAAAGAGTCATAACTAATGAACAATGACAAATGGTTCAAACAACGAGTCACAAGGACTAATGAACAAGGACAAACGATTCACACAACGAGTCATAATGACTAATGAATAAAGACAAATGGTTCGCACAACGAGTCACAATGTGTAATTAACTAGGACAAATGATTCACACAAAGAGTCACAATAACTAATGAACAAGGACAAATGATTCACACAACGGGTCAAAATGGCTAATGAACAAGGACAAATGATTCACACGACGAGTCACAACGACTAATGAACTAGGACAAATGATTCACACACAGAGTCACAACGACTAATAAACAAGGACAAATGATTCACACGACGAGTCACAATGACTAATGAATTAGGACAAATGATTCACACAACGAGTCACAATGACTAATGTACTAGGACAAATGATTCACACAACGAGTCACAATGAGTAATTAACTAGGATAAAGGATTCACACAAAGAGTCACAATAAATAATGACCAAGGACAAATGATTTACACAACAAGTCACAATGAGTAATTAACTAGGACAAATGATTCACACAAAGAGTCATAATAACTAATGAACAATGACAAATGGTTCAAACAACGAGTCACAAGTACTAATGAAATAGGACAAATGATTCACTCAACGAGTCATAATGACTAATGAATAAAGACAAATGGTTCGCACAACGAGTCACAATGAGTAATTAACTAGCACAAATGATTCACACAAAGAGTCATAATAACTAATGAACAATGACAAATGGTTCACACAATGACTCACAAGGACTAATGAACAAGGACAAATGATTCACACAACGAGTCACAATGGCTAATGAACAAGGACAAATGATTCACACGACGAGTCACAATGACTAATGAACTAGGACAAATGATTCACACAAAGAGTCACAACGACTAATAAACAAGGACAAATGGATCACACAACAAGTCACAAGGACTAATGAACAAGGACAAATGATTCACACGACGCGTCACAATGACTAATGAACTAGGACAAATGATTCACACAAAGAGTCACAATGACTAATAACCAAGGACAAATGGTTCACACAACGAGTCACAAGGACTAATGAACAAGGATAAATGATTCACACGACGAGTCACAATGACTAACGAATTAGGACAAATGATTCACACAACGAGTCACAATGACTAATGTACTAGGACAAATGATTCACACAACGAGTCACAATGAGTAATTAACTAGGATAAAGGATTCACACAAAGAGTCACAATAAATAATGACCAAGGACAAATGATTTACACAACGAGTCTCAATGAGTAATTAACTAGGACAAATGATTCACACAAAGAGTCATAACTAATGAACAATGACAAATGGTTCAAACAACGAGTCACAAGGACTAATGAACAAGGACAAATGATTCACACAACGAGTCATAATGACTAATGAATAAAGACAAATGGTTCGCACAACGAGTCACAATGTGTAATTAACTAGGACAAATGATTCACACAAAGAGTCACAATAACTAATGAACAAGGACAAATGATTCACACAACGGGTCAAAATGGCTAACGAACAAGGACAAATGATTCACACGACTAGTCACAATGACTAATGAACTAGGACAAATGATTCACACACAGAGTCACAACGACTAATAAACAAGGACAAATGATTCACACGACGAGTCACAATGACTAATGAACTAGGACAAATGATTCACATAAAGAATCACAATGAGTAATTAACTAGGATAAAGGATTCACACAAAGAGTCACAATAAATAATGACCAAGGACAAATGATTTACACAACGAGTCACAATGAGTAATTAACTAGGACAAATGATTCACACAAAGAGTCATAATAACAAATGAACAATGACAAATGATTCACACAACGGGTCACAATGGCTAATGAACAAGGACAAATGATTCACACAACGAGTCACAATGGCTAATGAACAAGGACAAATGATTCACACGACGAGTCACAATGACTAATGAACTAGGACAAATGATTCACACAAAGAGTCACAACGACTAATAAACAAGGACAAATGGATCACACAACAAGTCAGAAGGACTAATGAACAAGGACAAATGATTCACACGACGCGTCACAATGACTAATGAACTAGGACAAATGATTCACACAAAGAGTCACAATGACTAATAACCAAGGACAAATGGTTCACACAACGAGTCACAAGGACTAATGAACAAGGATAAATGATTCACACGACGAGTCACAATGACTAACGAATTAGGACAAATGATTCACACAACGAGTCACAATGACTAATGTACTAGGACAAATGATTCACACAACGAGTCACAATGAGTAATTAACTAGGATAAAGGATTCACACAAAGAGTCACAATAAATAATGACCAAGGACAAATGATTTACACAACGAGTCTCAATGAGTAATTAACTAGGGCAAATGATTCACACAAAGAGTCATAACTAATGAACAATGACAAATGGTTCAAACAACGAGTCACAAGGACTAATGAACAAGGACAAATGATTCACACAACGAGTCATAATGACTAATGAATAAAGACAAATGGTTCGCACAACGAGTCACAATGTGTAATTAACTAGGACAAATGATTCACACAAAGAGTCACAATAACTAATGAACAAGGACAAATGATTCACACAACGGGTCAAAATGGCTAATGAACAAGGACAAATGATTCACACGACGAGTCACAATGACTAATGAACTAGGACAAATGATTCACACACAGAGTCACAACGACTAATAAACAAGGACAAATGATTCACACGACGAGTCACAATGACTAATGAATTAGGACAAATGATTCACACAACGAGTCACAATGACTAATGTACTAGGACAAATGATTCACACAACGAGTCACAATGAGTAATTAACTAGGATAAAGGATTCACACAAAGAGTCACAATAAATAATGACCAAGGACAAATGATTTACACAACAAGTCACAATGAGTAATTAACTAGGACAAATGATTCACACAAAGAGTCATAATAACTAATGAACAATGACAAATGGTTCACACAACGGGTCACAATGGCTAATGAACAAGGACAAATGATTCACACAACGAGTCACAATGGCTAATGAACAAGGACAAATGATTCACACGACGAGTCACAATGACTAATGAACTAGGACAAATGATTCACACAAAGAGTCACAACGACTAATAAACAAGGACAAATGATTCACACAACGAGTCACAATGGCTAATGAACAAGGACAAATGATTCACACGACGAGTCACAATGACTAATGAACTAGGACAAATGATTCACATAAAGAATCACAATGAGTAATTAACTAGGATAAAGGATTCACACAAAGAGTCACAATAAATAATGACCAAGGACAAATGATTTACACAATGAGTCACAATGAGTAATTAACTAGGACAAATGATTCACACAAAGAGTCATAATAACAAATGAACAATGACAAATGATTCACACAACGGGTCACAATGGCTAATGAACAAGGACAAATGATTCACACAACGAGTCACAATGGCTAATGAACAAGGACAAATGATTCACACGACGAGTCACAATGACTAATGAACTAGGACAAATGATTCACACAAAGAGTCACAACGACTAATAAACAAGGACAAATGGATCACACAACAAGTCACAAGGACTAATGAACAAGGACAAATGATTCACACGACGCGTCACAATGACTAATGAACTAGGACAAATGATTCACACAAAGAGTCACAATGACTAATAACCAAGGACAAATGGTTCACACAACGAGTCACAAGGACTAATGAACAAGGATAAATGATTCACACGACGAGTCACAATGACTAACGAATTAGGACAAATGATTCACACAACGAGTCACAATGACTAATGTACTAGGACAAATGATTCACACAACGAGTCACAATGAGTAATTAACTAGGATAAAGGATTCACACAAAGAGTCACAATAAATAATGACCAAGGACAAATGATTTACACAACGAGTCTCAATGAGTAATTAACTAGGACAAATGATTCACACAAAGAGTCATAACTAATGAACAATGACAAATGGTTCAAACAACGAGTCACAAGGACTAATGAACAAGGACAAATGATTCACACAACGAGTCATAATGACTAATGAATAAAGACAAATGGTTCGCACAACGAGTCACAATGTGTAATTAACTAGGACAAATGATTCACACAAAGAGTCACAATAACTAATGAACAAGGACAAATGATTCACACAACGGGTCAAAATGGCTAATGAACAAGGACAAATGATTCACACGACGAGTCACAATGACTAATGAACTAGGACAAATGATTCACACACAGAGTCACAACGACTAATAAACAAGGACAAATGATTCACACGACGAGTCACAATGACTAATGAATTAGGACAAATGATTCACACAACGAGTCACAATGACTAATGTACTAGGACAAATGATTCACACAACGAGTCACAATGAGTAATTAACTAGGATAAAGGATTCACACAAAGAGTCACAATAAATAATGACCAAGGACAAATGATTTACACAACAAGTCACAATGAGTAATTAACTAGGACAAATGATTCACACAAAGAGTCATAATAACTAATGAACAATGACAAATGGTTCAAACAACGAGTCACAAGTACTAATGAAATAGGACAAATGATTCACACAACGAGTCATAATGACTAATGAATAAAGACAAATGGTTCGCACAACGAGTCACAATGAGTAATTAACTAGCACAAATGATTCACACAAAGAGTCATAATAACTAATGAACAATGACAAATGGTTCACACAATGACTCACAAGGACTAATGAACAAGGACAAATGATTCACACAACGAGTCACAATGGCTAATGAACAAGGACAAATGATTCACACGACGAGTCACAATGACTAATGAACTAGGACAAATGATTCACACAAAGAGTCACAACGACTAATAAACAAGGACAAATGGATCACACAACAAGTCACAAGGACTAATGAACAAGGACAAATGATTCACATGACGCGTCACAATGACTAATGAACAAGGACAAATGATTCACACAAAGAGTCACAATGACTAATAACCAAGGACAAATGGTTCACACAACGAGTCACAAGGACTAATGAACAAGGATAAATGATTCACACGACGAGTCACAATGACTAACGAATTAGGACAAATGATTCACACAACGAGTCACAATGACTAATGTACTAGGACAAATGATTCACACAACGAGTCACAATGAGTAATTAACTAGGATAAAGGATTCACACAAAGAGTCACAATAAATAATGACCAAGGACAAATGATTTACACAACGAGTCTCAATGAGTAATTAACTAGGACAAATGATTCACACAAAGAGTCATAACTAATGAACAATGACAAATGGTTCAAACAACGAGTCACAAGGACTAATGAACAAGGACAAATGATTCACACAACGAGTCATAATGACTAATGAATAAAGACAAATGGTTCGCACAACGAGTCACAATGTGTAATTAACTAGGACAAATGATTCACACAAAGAGTCACAATAACTAATGAACAAGGACAAATGATTCACACAACGGGTCAAAATGGCTAATGAACAAGGACAAATGATTCACACGACGAGTCACAATGACTAATGAACTAGGACAAATGATTCACACACAGAGTCACAACGACTAATAAACCAGGACAAATGATTCACACGACGAGTCACAATGACTAATGAATTAGGACAAATGATTCACACAACGAGTCACAATGACTAAATAATGTACTAGGACAAATGATTCACACAACGAGTCACAATGAGTAATTAACTAGGATAAAGGATTCACACAAAGAGTCACAATAAATAATGACCAAGGACAAATGATTTACACAACAAGTCACAATGAGTAATTAACTAGGACAAATGATTCACACAAAGAGTCATAATAACTAATGAACAATGACAAATGGTTCAAACAACGAGTCACAAGTACTAATGAAATAGGACAAATGATTCACACAACGAGTCATAATGACTAATGAATAAAGACAAATGGTTCGCACAACGAGTCACAATGAGTAATTAACTAGCACAAATGATTCACACAAAGAGTCATAATAACTAATGAACAATGACAAATGGTTCACACAATGACTCACAAGGACTAATGAACAAGGACAAATGATTCACACAACGAGTCACAATGGCTAATGAACAAGGACAAATGATTCACACGACGAGTCACAATGACTAATGAACTAGGACAAATGATTCACACAAAGAGTCACAACGACTAATAAACAAGGACAAATGGATCACACAACAAGTCACAAGGACTAATGAACAAGGACAAATGATTCACACGACGCGTCACAATGTCTAATGAACTAGGACAAATGATTCACACAAAGAGTCACAATGACTAATAACCAAGGACAAATGGTTCACACAACGAGTCACAAGGACTAATGAACAAGGATAAATGATTCACACGACGAGTCACAATGACTAACGAATTAGGACAAATGATTCACACAACGAGTCACAATGACTAATGTACTAGGACAAATGATTCACACAACGAGTCACAATGAGTAATTAACTAGGATAAAGGATTCACACAAAGAGTCACAATAAATAATGACCAAGGACAAATGATTTACACAACGAGTCTCAATGAGTAATTAACTAGGACAAATGATTCACACAAAGAGTCATAACTAATGAACAATGACAAATGGTTCAAACAACGAGTCACAAGGACTAATGAACAAGGACAAATGATTCACACAACGAGTCATAATGACTAATGAATAAAGACAAATGGTTCGCACAACGAGTCACAATGTGTAATTAACTAGGAAAAATGATTCACACAAAGAGTCACAATAACTAATGAACAAGGACAAATGATTCACACAACGGGTCAAAATGGCTAATGAACAAGGACAAATGATTCACACGACGAGTCACAATGACTAATGAACTAGGACAAATGATTCACACAAAGAGTCACAACGACTAATAAACAAGGACAAATGGTTCACACAATAAGTCACAAGGACTAATGAACAAGGACAAATGATTCACACGACGAGTCACAAGGACTAATGAACAAGGAAAAATGATTCACACGACGAGTCACAATGACTAATGAATTAGGTCAAATGATTCACACAACGAGTCACAATGACTAATGAACTAGGACAAATGATTCACACAAAGAGTCACAATAACTAATAAACAAGGACTAATGATTCACACAACGAGTCACAACGACTAATGAACAAGGACAAATGATTCACACAAAGAGTCACAACGACTAATAAACAAGGACAAATGGTTCACACAACGAGTCAGAAGGTCTAATGAACAAGGACAAATGATTCACACAAAGAGTCACAATGACTAATGAACTAGGACAAATGATTCACACAAAGAGTCACAACGACTAATAAACAAGGACAAATGGTTCACACAACGAGTCACAAGGACTAATGAACAAGGATAAATGATTCACACGACGAGTCACAATGACTAATGAACTAGGACAAATGATTCACACAAAGAGTCACAATGACTAATAAACAAGGACAAATGGTTCACACAACGAGTCACAGGGACTAATGAAAAAGGACAAATGATTCACACAACGAGTCACAATGACTAATGAACTAGGACAAATGATTCATACAAAGAGTCACAATGACTAATAAACAAGGACAAATGGTTCACACAACGAGTCACAAGGACTAATGAACAAGGACAAATGATTCACACAACGAGTCACAATGACTAATGAACTAGGACAAATGATTCACATAAAGAGTCACAATGACTAATAAACAAGGACAAATGGTTCACACAACGAGTCACAAGGACTAATGAGCAAGGACAAATGATTCACACGAAGAGTCACAATGACTAATGAACTAGGACAAATGATTCACACACAAAGTCACAACGACTAATAAACAAGGACAAATGGTTCACACAACGAGTCACGAGGACTAATGAACAAGGACAAATGATTCACACAACGAGTCACAATGACTAATAAAAAAGGACAAATGGTTCAAACAACGAGTCACAAGGACTAATGAATAAGGAAAAATGATTCACACAACGAGTCACAACGACTAATGTACTAGGACAAATGATTCACACAAAGAGTCACAATGACTAATGAACAAAGACAAATGATTCACACAACGAGTCACAATGAGTAATTAACTAGGATAAAGGATTCACACAAAGAGTCACAATAAATAATGACCAAGGACAAATGATTTACACAACGAGTCACAATGAGTAATTAACTAGGACAAATGATTCACACAAAGAGTCACAACGACTAATAAACAAGGACAAATGGTTCACACAAAGAGTCACAACGACTAATAAACAAGGACAAATGGTTCAAACAACAAGTCACAAGGAATAATGAACAAGGACAAATGATTCACACGACGAGTCACAATGACTAATAAACTAGGACAAATGATTCACACAAAGAGTCACAATGACTAATAAACAATGACAAATGGTTCACACAACGACTCACAAGGACTAATGAACAAGGACTAATGATTCACACAACGAGTCACAACGACTAATGAACAAGGACAAATGATTCACACAACGAGTCACAATGGCTAATGAACAAGGACAAATGATTCACACAATGAGTCACAATGACTAATGAACTAGGACAAATGATTCACACAAAGAGTCACAATGACTAACGAATTAGGACAAATGATTCACACAACGAGTCACAATGACTAATGTACTAGGACAAATGATTCACACAACGAGTCACAATGAGTAATTAACTAGGATAAAGGATTCACACAAAGAGTCACAATAAATAATGACCAAGGACAAATGATTTACACAACGAGTCTCAATGAGTAATTAACTAGGACAAATGATTCACACAAAGAGTCATAACTAATGAACAATGACAAATGGTTCAAACAACGAGTCACAAGGACTAATGAACAAGGACAAATGATTCACACAACGAGTCATAATGACTAATGAATAAAGACAAATGGTTCGCACAACGAGTCACAATGTGTAATTAACTAGGACAAATGATTCACACAAAGAGTCACAATAACTAATGAACAAGGACAAATGATTCACACAACGGGTCAAAATGGCTAATGAACAAGGACAAATGATTCACACGACGAGTCACAATGACTAATGAACTAGGACAAATGATTCACACACAGAGTCACAACGACTAATAAACAAGGACAAATGATTCACACGACGAGTCACAATGACTAATGAATTAGGACAAATGATTCACACAACGAGTCACAATGACTAATGTACTAGGACAAATGATTCACACAACGAGTCACAATGAGTAATTAACTAGGATAAAGGATTCACACAAAGAGTCACAATAAATAATGACCAAGGACAAATGATTTACACAACAAGTCACAATGAGTAATTAACTAGGACAAATGATTCACACAAAGAGTCATAATAACTAATGAACAATGACAAATGGTTCAAACAACGAGTCACAAGTACTAATGAAATAGGACAAATGATTCACACAACGAGTCATAATGACTAATGAATAAAGACAAATGGTTCGCACAACGAGTCACAATGAGTAATTAACTAGCACAAATGATTCACACAAAGAGTCATAATAACTAATGAACAATGACAAATGGTTCACACAATGACTCACAAGGACTAATGAACAAGGACAAATGATTCACACAACGAGTCACAATGGCTAATGAACAAGGACAAATGATTCACACGACGAGTCACAATGACTAATGAACTAGGACAAATGATTCACACAAAGAGTCACAACGACTAATAAACAAGGACAAATGGATCACACAACAAGTCACAAGGACTAATGAACAAGGACAAATGATTCACATGACGCGTCACAATGACTAATGAACTAGGACAAATTATTCACACAAAGAGTCACAATGACTAATAACCAAGGACAAATGGTTCACACAACGAGTCACAAGGACTAATGAACAAGGATAAATGATTCACACGACGAGTCACAATGACTAACGAATTAGGACAAATGATTCACACAACGAGTCACAATGACTAATGTACTAGGACAAATGATTCACACAACGAGTCACAATGAGTAATTAACTAGGATAAAGGATTCACACAAAGAGTCACAATAAATAATGACCAAGGACAAATGATTTACACAACGAGTCTCAATGAGTAATTAACTAGGACAAATGATTCACACAAAGAGTCATAACTAATGAACAATGACAAATGGTTCAAACAACGAGTCACAAGGACTAATGAACAAGGATAAATGATTCACACAACGAGTCATAATGACTAATGAATAAAGACAAATGGTTCGCACAACGAGTCACAATGTGTAATTAACTAGGACAAATGATTCACACAAAGAGTCACAATAACTAATGAACAAGGACAAATGATTCACACAACGGGTCAAAATGGCTAATGAACAAGGACAAATGATTCACACGACGAGTCACAATGACTAATGAACTAGGACAAATGATTCACACACAGAGTCACAACGACTAATAAACCAGGACAAATGATTCACACGACGAGTCACAATGACTAATGAATTAGGACAAATGATTCACACAACGAGTCACAATGACTAAATAATGTACTAGGGCAAATGATTCACACAACGAGTCACAATGAGTAATTAACTAGGATAAAGGATTCACACAAAGAGTCACAATAAATAATGACCAAGGACAAATGATTTACACAACAAGTCACAATGAGTAATTAACTAGGACAAATGATTCACACAAAGAGTCATAATAACTAATGAACAATGACAAATGGTTCAAACAACGAGTCACAAGTACTAATGAAATAGGACAAATGATTCACACAACGAGTCATAATGACTAATGAATAAAGACAAATGGTTCGCACAACGAGTCACAATGAGTAATTAACTAGCACAAATGATTCACACAAAGAGTCATAATAACTAATGAACAATGACAAATGGTTCACACAATGACTCACAAGGACTAATGAACAAGGACAAATGATTCACACAACGAGTCACAATGGCTAATGAACAAGGACAAATGATTCACACGACGAGTCACAATGACTAATGAACTAGGACAAATGATTCACACAAAGAGTCACAACGACTAATAAACAAGGACAAATGGATCACACAACAAGTCACAAGGACTAATGAACAAGGACAAATGATTCACACGACGCGTCACAATGTCTAATGAACTAGGACAAATGATTCACACAAAGAGTCACAATGACTAATAACCAAGGACAAATGGTTCACACAACGAGTCACAAGGACTAATGAACAAGGATAAATGATTCACACGACGAGTCACAATGACTAACGAATTAGGACAAATGATTCACACAACGAGTCACAATGACTAATGTACTAGGACAAATGATTCACACAACGAGTCACAATGAGTAATTAACTAGGATAAAGGATTCACACAAAGAGTCACAATAAATAATGACCAAGGACAAATGATTTACACAACGAGTCTCAATGAGTAATTAAATAGGACAAATGATTCACACAAAGAGTCATAACTAATGAACAATGACAAATGGTTCAAACAACGAGTCACAAGGACTAATGAACAAGGACAAATGATTCACACAACGAGTCATAATGACTAATGAATAAAGACAAATGGTTCGCACAACGAGTC
Source organism: Silene latifolia (assembly GCF_048544455.1). Lineage (NCBI taxonomy): Eukaryota > Viridiplantae > Streptophyta > Magnoliopsida > Caryophyllales > Caryophyllaceae > Silene > Silene latifolia. The sequence goes on along the minus strand of NW_027413202.1, from coordinate 39,660 downwards.
ACAATGTGTAATTAACTAGGACAAATGATTCACACAAAGAGTCACAATAACTAATGAACAAGGACAAATGATTCACACAACGGGTCAAAATGGCTAATGAACAAGGACAAATGATTCACACGACGAGTCACAATGACTAATGAACTAGGACAAATGATTCACACAAAGAGTCACAACGACTAATAAACAAGGACAAATGGTTCACACAATAAGTCACAAGGACTAATGAACAAGGACAAATGATTCACACGACGAGTCACAAGGACTAATGAACAAGGAAAAATGATTCACACGACGAGTCACAATGACTAATGAATTAGGTCAAATGATTCACACAACGAGTCACAATGACTAATGAACTAGGACAAATGATTCACACAAAGAGTCACAATAACTAATAAACAAGGACTAATGATTCACACAACGAGTCACAACGACTAATGAACAAGGACAAATGATTCACACAAAGAGTCACAACGACTAATAAACAAGGACAAATGGTTCACACAACGAGTCAGAAGGTCTAATGAACAAGGACAAATGATTCACACAAAGAGTCACAATGACTAATGAACTAGGACAAATGATTCACACAAAGAGTCACAACGACTAATAAACAAGGACAAATGGTTCACACAACGAGTCACAAGGACTAATGAACAAGGATAAATGATTCACACGACGAGTCACAATGACTAATGAACTAGGACAAATGATTCACACAAAGAGTCACAATGACTAATAAACAAGGACAAATGGTTCACACAACGAGTCACAGGGACTAATGAAAAAGGACAAATGATTCACACAACGAGTCACAATGACTAATGAACTAGGACAAATGATTCATACAAAGAGTCACAATGACTAATAAACAAGGACAAATGGTTCACACAACGAGTCACAAGGACTAATGAACAAGGACAAATGATTCACACAACGAGTCACAATGACTAATGAACTAGGACAAATGATTCACATAAAGAGTCACAATGACTAATAAACAAGGACAAATGGTTCACACAACGAGTCACAAAGAATAATGAGCAAGGACAAATGATTCACACGAAGAGTCACAATGACTAATGAACTAGGACAAATGATTCACACACAAAGTCACAACGACTAATAAACAAGGACAAATGGTTCACACAACGAGTCACGAGGACTAATGAACAAGGACAAATGATTCACACAACGAGTCACAATGACTAATAAAAAAGGACAAATGGTTCAAACAACGAGTCACAAGGACTAATGAATAAGGAAAAATGATTCACACAACGAGTCACAACGACTAATGTACTAGGACAAATGATTCACACAAAGAGTCACAATGACTAATGAACAAAGACAAATGATTCACACAACGAGTCACAATGAGTAATTAACTAGGATAAAGGATTCACACAAAGAGTCACAATAAATAATGACCAAGGACAAATGATTTACACAACGAGTCACAATGAGTAATTAACTAGGACAAATGATTCACACAAAGAGTCACAACGACTAATAAACAAGGACAAATGGTTCACACAAAGAGTCACAACGACTAATAAACAAGGACAAATGGTTCAAACAACAAGTCACAAGGAATAATGAACAAGGACAAATGATTCACACGACGAGTCACAATGACTAATAAACTAGGACAAATGATTCACACAAAGAGTCACAATGACTAATAAACAATGACAAATGGTTCACACAACGACTCACAAGGACTAATGAACAAGGACTAATGATTCACACAACGAGTCACAACGGCTAATGAACAAGGACAAATGATTCACACAACGAGTCACAATGACTAATGAACAAGGACAAATGATTCACACAATGAGTCACAGTGACTAATGAACTAGGACAAATGATTCACACAAAGAGTCACAATGACTAATAAACAATGACAAATGGTTCACACAACAAGTCACAAGGACTAATGAACAAGGACAAATGATTCACACGACGAGTCACAATGACTAATGAAATAGGACAAATGATTCACACAAAGAGTCAGAATGACTAATAACCAAGGACAAATGGTTCACACAACGAGTCACAATGACTAATGAATTAGGGCAAATGATTCACACAACGAGTCACAATGACTAATGTACTAGGACAAGTGATTCACACAACGAGTCACAATGAGTAATTAACTAGGATAAATGATTCACACAAAGAGTCACAATAAATAATGACCAAGGACAAATGATTTACACAACGAGTCACAATGAGTAATTAACTAGGACAAATGATTCACACAAAGAGTCATAATAACTAATGAACAATGACAAATGGTTCAAACAACGAGTCACAAGGACTAATGAACAAGGACAAATGATTCACACAACGAGTCATAATGACTAATTAATAAAGACAATGATTCACACAACGAGTCACAATGCCTAATGAACTAGGACAAATGATTCACACGACGAGTCACAATGACTAATGAACTAGGACGATTCACACAAAGAGTCACAATGACTTATAAACAAGGACAAATGGTTCACACAACGAGTCACAAGGACTAATGAATAAGGACAAATTATTCACACAACGAGTCACAATGACTAATAAACAAGGACAAATGGTTCACACAACGAATCACAAGGACTAATGAACAAGGTCAAATGATTCACACGAAGAGTCACAATGACTAATGAACTAGGACAAATGGTTCACACAACGTGTCACAATGACTAGTGAACAAGGACAAATGATTCACACAATGAGTTACAATGGGTAATTAACTAGGACAAATGATTGACACAAAGAGTCACAATAACGAATGAAATAGGACAACTGATTCACACAAAGAGTCACAATAACTAATGAACTAGGACAAATGATTCACACAACGAGTCACTAGGACTAATGAACATGGACAAATGATTTACACAACGAGTCACAATGACTAATTAACTACGACAAATCATTCATAAAACGAGTCATAATAACTAATGAAAAAGGACAAATGATTTACAACGAGTCACAATGTGTAATTAACTAGGACAAATGATTCACACAACGAGTCATAATGACTAATGAATAAAGACAAATGGTTCGCACAACGAGTCACAATGACTAATGAATTAGGACAAATGATTCACACAAAGAGTCACAATGACTAATACACAAGGACAAATGGTTCACACAACGAGTCACAAGGACTAATGAACAAGGACAAATGATTCACACGAAGAGTCACAATGACTAATGAACTAGGACAAATGATTCACACACAGAGTCACAACGACTAATAAACAAGGGCAAATGGTTCACACAACGAGTCACAAGGACTAATGAACAAGGACAAATGATTCACACAACGATTCACAATGACTAATAAACAAGGACACATGGTTCACACAACGAGTCACAAGGACTAATGAACAAGGACAAATGATTCACACAACGAGTCACAACGACTAATGTACTAGGACAAATGATTCACACAAAGAGTCACAATGACTAATGAACAAGGACAAATGATTCACACAACGAGTCACAATGAGTAATTAACTAGGATAAAGGATTCACACAAAGAGTCACAATAAATAATGACCAAGGACAAATGATTTACACAACGATTCACAATGAGTAATTAACTAGGACAAATGATTCACACAAAGAGTCATAATAACTAATGAACAATGACAAATGGTTCACACAACGACTAATGAACAAGGACTAATGATTCACACAACGAGTCACAACGACTAATGAACAAGGACCAATGATTCACACAAAGAGTCACAACGACTAATAAACAAGGACAAATGGTTCACACAACGAGTCAGAAGGTCTAATGAACAAGGACAAATGATTCACACAAAGAGTCACAATGACTAATGAACTAGGACAAATGATTCACACAAAGAGTCACAACGACTAATAAACAAGGACAAATGGTTCACACAACGAGTCACAAGGACTAATGAACAAGGACAAATGATTCACACGACGTGTCACAATGACTAATGAACTAGGACAAATGGTTCACACAACGTGTCACAATGACTAGTGAACAAGGACAAATGATTCACACAATGAGTCACAAGGACTAATGAACAAGGACATATGATTCACACGACGAGTCACAATGACTAATGAACTAGGACAAATGATTCACACAAAGAGTCACAATGACTAATAAACAAGGACAAATGGTTCACAAACCGAGTCACAAGGACTAATGAACAAGGACAAATGATTCACACAAAGAGTCACAATGACTAATGAACTAGGACAAATGATTCACACACAGAGTCACAACGACTAATAAACAAGGACAAATGGTTCACACAACGAGTCACAATGACTAATGAATTAGGGCAAATGATTCACACAACGAGTCACAATGACTAATGTACTAGGACAAGTGATTCACACAACGAGTCACAATGAGTAATTAACTAGGATAAATGATTCACACAAAGAGTCACAATAAATAATGACCAAAGACAAATGATTTACACAACGAGTCACAATGAGTAATTAACTAGGACAAATGATTCACACAAAGAGTCATAATAACTAATGAACAATGACAAATGGTTCAAACAACGAGTCACAAGGACTAATGAACAAGGACAAATGATTCACACAACGAGTCATAATGACTAATTAATAAAAACAATGATTCACACAACGAGTCACAATGCCTAATGAACTAGGACAAATGATTCACACGACGAGTCACAATGACTAATGAACTAGGACGATTCACACAAAGAGTCACAATGACTTATAAACAAGGACAAATGGTTCACACAACGAGTCACAAGGACTAATGAATAAGGACAAATTATTCACACAACGAGTCACAATGACTAATAAACAAGGACAAATGGTTCACACAACGAATCACAAGGACTAATGAACAAGGTCAAATGATTCACACGAAGAGTCACAATGACTAATGAACTAGGACAAATGGTTCACACAACGTGTCACAATGACTAGTGAACAAGGACAAATGATTCACACAATGAGTCACAAGGACTAATGAACAAGGACATATGATTCACACCGCGAGTCACAATGACTAATGAACTAGGACAAATGATTCACACAAAGAGTCACAATGACTAATAAACAAGGACAAATGGTTCACAAACCGAGTCACAAGGACTAATGAACAAGGACAAATGATTCACACAAAGAGTCACAATGACTAATGAACTAGGACAAATGATTCACACACAGAGTCACAACGACTAATAAACAAGGACAAATGGTTCACACAACGAGTCACAAGGACTAATGAACAAGGACAAATGATTCACACAACGAGTCACAATGACTAATAAACAAGGACAAATGGTTCACACAACGAGTCACAAGGACTAATGAACAAGGACAAATGATTCACACAACGAGTCACAACGACTAATGTACTAGGACAAATGATTCACACAAAGAGTCACAATGACTAATGAACAAGGACAAATGATTCACACAACGAGTCACAATGGGTAGTTAACTAGGACAAATGATTCACACAAAGAGTCATAATAACTAATGAACCAAATGGTTCACACAACGAGTCACAAGGACTAATGAACAAGGACAAATGATTCACACGACGAGTCACAATGACTAATGAACTAGGACAAATGATTCACACAAAGAGTCACAATGACTAATAAACAAGGACAAACGGTTCACGCAACGAGTCACAAGGACTAATGAACAAGGACAAATGATTCACACAACGAGTCACAATGACTATAAAACAAGGACAAAGGGTTCACACAACGAGTCACACGGACTGATGAACAAGGACAAATGATTCACACAACGAGTCAGAATGACTAATATACTAGGACAAATGATTCACACAAAGAGTCACAATGACTAATGACCAAGGACAAATGATTTACACAAAGAGTCACAATGGGTAGTTAACTAGGACAAATGATTCATACAAAGAGTCATAATAACTAATGAACCAAGGACAAATGATTTACACAACGAGTCACAATGGGTAGTTAACTAGGACAAATGATTCACACAAAGAGTCATAATAACTAATGAACCAAATGGTTCACACAACGAGTCACAAGGACTAATGAACAAGGACAAATGATTCACACAACGTGTCATAATGACTAATGAATAAAGACAAATGGTTCGCACAACGAGTCACAATGTGTATTTAACTAGGACAAATGATTCACACAAAGAGTCACAATAACTAATGAACATGGACAAATGATTCACACAACGAGTCACAATGGCTAGTGAACAAGGACAAATGATTCACACGATGAGTCACAATGACTAATGAACTAGGACAAATGATTCACACAAAGATTCACAACGACTAATAAACAAGGACAAATGGTTCACACAACGAGTCACAAGGACTAATGAACAAGGACAAATGATTCACACGACGAGTCACAATGACTAATAAACTAGGACAAATGATTAACACAAAGAGTCACAATGACTAATAAACAAGGACAAATGGTTCACACAACGAGTCACAAGGACTAATGAACAAGGACAAATGATTCACACAACGAGTCACAATGACTAATGAACTAGGACAAATGATTCACACAAAGAGTCACAATGACTAATAAAAAAGGACAAATGGTTCACACAACGAGTCACAAGAACTAATGAACAAGGACAAATGATTCACACAACGAGTCACAATGACTAATAAACAAGGACAAATGGTTCACACAACGAGTCACAAGGACTAATGAACAAGGACAAATGATTCACACGAAGAGTCACAATGACTAATGAACTAGGACAAATGATTCACACACAGAGTCACAATGACTAATAAACAAGGACAAATGGTTCACACAACGAGTCACAAGGACTAATGAACAAGGACAAATGATTCACACAACGAGTCACAATGACTAATGAACTAGGACAAATGATTCACACAAAGAATCACAACGACTAATAAACAAGGACAAATGGTTCACACAAAGAATCACAACGACTAATAAACAAGGACAAATGGTTCAAACAACAAGTCACAAGGAATAATGAACAAGGACAAATGATTCACACGACGAGTCACAATGACTAATAAACTAGGACAAATGATTCACACAAAGAGTCACAATGACTAATAAACAAGCACAAATGGTTCACACAACGAGTCACAAGGACTAATGAACAAGGACAAATGATTCACACGACGAGTCACAATGACGAATGAACTAGGACAAATGATTCACACAAAGAGTGACAATGACTAATAAATAAGGACAAATGGTTCAAACAACAAGTCACAAGGAATAATGAACAAGGACAAATGATTCACACGACGAGTCACAATGACTAATAAACTAGGACAAATGATTCACACAAAGAGTCACAATGACTAATAAACAAGGATAAATGGTTCACACAACGAGTCACAAGGACTAATGAACAAGGACAAATGATTCACACGACGAGTCACAATGACTAATGAACTAGGACAAATGATTCACACAAAGAGTGACAATGACTAATAAATAAGGACAAATGGTTCACACAACGAGTCACAAGGACTAATGAACAAGGACAAATGATTCACACAAGGAGTCACAATGACTAATAAACAAGGACAAATGGTTCACACAACGAGTCACAAGGACTAATGAACAAGGACAAATGATTCACACAACGAGTCACAATGACTAATGAACTAGGACAAATGATTCACACAAAGAATCACAACGACTAATAAACAAGGACAAATGGTTCACACAAAGAATCACAACGACTAATAAACAAGGACAAATGGTTCAAACAACAAGTCACAAGGAATAATGAACAAGGACAAATGATTCACACGACGAGTCACAATGACTAATAAACTAGGACAAATGATTCACACAAAGAGTCACAATGACTAATAAACAAGGACAAATGGTTCACACAACGAGTCACAAGGACTAATGAACAAGGACAAATGATTCACACGACGAGTCACAATGACTAATGAACTAGGACAAATGATTCACACAAAGAGTGACAATGACTAATAAATAAGGACAAATGGTTCACACAACGAGTCACAAGGACTAATGAACAAGGACAAATGATTCACACAATGAGTCACAATGACTAATAAACAAGGACAAATGGTTCACACAACGAGTCACAAGGACTAATGAACAAGGACAAATGATTCACACGAAGAGTCACAATGACTAATGAACTAGGACAAATGATTCACACACAGAGTCACAACGACTAATAAACAAGGACAAATGGTTCACACAACGAGTCACAAGGACTAATGAACAAGGACAAATGATTCACACAACGAGTCACAATAACTAATAAACAAGGACAAATGGTTCACACAACGAGTGTAATACCCCGTAATTTTATATAATAAATTAAACGGATATTATCGAATTAAACGGATATTATTAAATGGATATTATTATATATTAATTATTATACACTTTATATTACCAATTAGTCGGGTAATTTGTCGAGTCGATAATTATGTTAGGTTATTTTATTTAACTCGCGTCGTATCGGTCCAAGTTATTTAAGACGGGTTTATACGGAATTGTTAGCATCGACCCATTTGAACTGTCTCAAAATGTCCAGCCCAAATTAATTATTAATTGTACCATACCCTAACCTTATTAATTAATACTACCCGTACCCTACCCTTGATTAATAATAAGTACTACCCATATCCTTACCTAAATAATCCCACTACCCGTAATAATCTAATGCAAGCCTACCATACCTTACTTCCTTTTTCTTTTCTTTACACCTTTTCCCTGCAAAGCACACAAGCATGCCTTTACTTTACACATGCTTGTCCCTTCCTTTTCATCAACACCAACACCCATCATTCACACATAAAGAGGGAGAGGGAGTGAGCCTGGGTGAGTGAGGGCACTGCAAGGAAGAGCTAGGGGCTAAGGTCGACGGCCGTGGGTGGCTCAGGTGGTGGTTGTGGCGGCGGAAAAAGGTGACGAATTCGTGAAGGATCAATTATCAAATTCATTGCTTTATTTTCGGGACTGCTTAACTGCTTAATTGGATTGCTGGCACTTTGAGGTAGGGAAATACACTTACTCTATCATCGATGTTGAATTGTGTTGACTGGATTCTGGTTGTTGATTTACGTTACGATTTATATACATATTGAATTGCATTAATTATTGTTGAGCATTTCATATGCATTGGAGTTGGAGGATGATGCGGTAGTGACGATGTTGAGATACGATGTGAGGTTGTGATAAGCAGTATTGGCCTTCGGGCTCCGTGATTGCCCTTAAGTGGGTCCGTGATTGCCATTAAGTTGGTCCGTGATTGCCCTTAAGTGGGTCCGTGATTGCCATTAAGTTGGTCCGTGATTGCCCTTAAGTGGGTCCGTGATTGCCATTAAGTTGGTCCGTGATTGCCCTTAAGTGGGTCCGTGATTGCCCTTAAGTGGGTCCGTGATTGCCGTTAATCGGTCCGTGAGATAAAAGAGAAATGAGAAATGAGATAAAAGAGAAATGAGAAATGAGAAATGAGAAAAGAGAAATGAGAAATGAGATATGAGATATGAGATTGAGTTGAGGCGGATAAGGAGGTGACGGAGTATCATGCATATCATATTTACTGTTTTATTGGTTTTCCTACTCAACCATTGGTTGACGTGTTTGCTTCTGTGTCAAAATAAAATTGATGCCTGCTTTAATTGATGGCATCCTGTGGTGAACCATTTAATATTTCCGGTTAAATGGGGAGCAGATTTAAATAGCAGGTTTTGAGTTAGCTGGATATGGGGAGCTTGGACGTGTGAGCTTTCGGACCTGCAGGAGTCTAGATCACAAAAGTAGTTATATCACTTATTTAATTTCCGCTGCGAGTTGTATTTATTTTTACATTAGGTTCTAGTTGATTAAAAATTGTAAGACATATGTAATCATTAAAGTTTTTATTTAAAGTACTTTGGTGAGTTGGACTTTGTTATCTACTACCTCGGGAAACCGAGATGGTAACAGTCCGTTTTATGAGGGAATGTCTTGACGAGGACTTCTTTTATAAACCGGGGTGTTACAAAGTGGTATCAGAGCGAACGATCCTCAGGCCTAAACCAATGAGCCCAATGAACATAGGACGTGTCTAATTAAAATGAACCACGGGATAGAACTGTTAGGAGCACACTACGGTAAGGTATGAGTTAGGGGCCCCCTCACACCGAACCAGTGGCCCTCTCAGTTTGACTCGGACAACCCTGAGGGTATATGAGAGAAAGGGTAGAAAGTTGCTTGAGGTTGAACAGAAATTCATTGCCTAAGTGTTGACTGATTGATACATTGATTATTGCAGGATAACGCTACGGTAAGTAATTTGTATGAATGATGTGTTGATAGTACTACTATGACTAAGTAATATGCGGTTATCTGATCCCAAAGCCATGCTAGTATAGTCTTGTGATAGTGATTAGAAACACTATTGAATTGCATGTTCATAGTCATAGCAATCGTGATTAGATATACGGAATGGATCGAGATGCGAAGGGATTCTATGGGATAGATAATTACGTAAGTACAGTGTGAGATTTTAGTTAGGAGGGATAAGTATCGATAGTATGGTTGTAAGAGTTTGGGACATAGAGAATGAATGACATAGTGATAAAACACGTTTTGGTTCATTGCCTAAGGATGAAAATTTTATGAGAGATAGCCTCGGGAGTTAGTGTTCATTTGACGTTGGTATCATGCTTATATGATATACGGCTTAGGAGTAATAAATACTTTAGTGAACTGTGGTTAGGAAGTTCCTGTACAGTGATGTTTGACCAACGATTTTATAAAATTCTCATTTAAATTGTATTAATAATTTTCGCATAATTCCAACTCCATCGATCATAAAATTCGCATATGTTTTCAAATTGATAAGTCAATAAAAATCTTGATGTTTCAATATTAAACAATAAATTTTGAAAACTAACCCAAGTTTTGGACTAACTGCTGTCACATTTGTTCGGACCGACTGAGTTGTAAAATTCTTTAAAAATGGAATCCTTGTACCTAGGACCTAAAGAGGAATGAGAAAGGGTAGAATTGACCACACCTTACCTTTGTAAGTATAGAATATTTAAAATATTAAGCCATCTTTACTCGGGTAGAAACTTATGTTGACTTGTTTTACTTTTATAGAACCATGCCTCCAAAGAGAAGTACACCTACACCCTCGACCATGTCCCGAGAGGAGATTGACCGTTTGATATCTATGAATGAGGCTTTGACTGCGGCCCTGAAGGCTAAAGGGTCAATTCAGGATCCAGCAAAGATGAGTGCTAATATTGCAAGACATAACCCGACGAAGTACGATGGATTAGGTAAACCATCCCTACTAGGAGATTGGCATAGGGAGTTTGATAACCTTTTTGAGTTGTTAGGATGTCCTGCGGAGATGCAAGTGGACCAAGCTGCTTACTATTTGAGGGGAAAAGCGGGTTTGTGGTGGAATCGTAATAAGGAGGGCATAAGGGAAGCTTGGAGGGAGAGTGAAGAACCTTTTATCACTTGGAAGGGTTTCAAGGAGAATATGAGAGTTGTATTTGTACCAGAACATATTAGGAGTAAGATGAGAGCTGAATTTGATTCTTTCAAGATGACTGAGGAGATGACAAAGAGAGACTTATTATAACATGTTTATGGAATTGTCCGAATATGTAGCTGATTTGAATTTTAGTGATGAGATGTTGGCACTCAAGTTTGAGAAAGGATTAACAACAACTATTAAGAAGAGACTTGCAGCTGGTCAACCAAGTACCATGGATGATGTTTACCAGCGAGCTGGGCATGCCGAGAGGGTTGTTGATATGTTAAAGGAGGAAAGGAAAGAGAAGGGAGAGAAACGAAAGAGTGAAACTGCTGGCGAAGGGCAGGGGAATAATAAGAAGCAAATCAATACTCAACCTAAACATTATTCAGCTGGGGGAAATAACCTTAGTGGGGCAGAGCGATCCAACGATACTCGAGGTCAGAGTGTGAGTCAGAGAGTGTATCATTGCACCAGATGTGGCAATAACCACCCGGGCAGGAGTTGTGAGGGATACTTAGTGACATGTTTTGGATGTGGGAAAAGAGGTCATCGAGCGTATGAGTGTAGAGGCACGCAGAGGAGTGGCGATGGAGGGAGTAACCAAGGGCTATATCAAACCCCAATATCAAGTATTAGAAGCAATATGTATCCGGGACAATGGAGTACTCAGAAGAGCTACAACAATAGGCCAGGGAATGGGGATAAGGGTAACTAGTTTATTGAGTGGATTAGAGTCTTATAATTTATATAAGTATTTAAGTTGCAGGCAGTTTACTAAAGTAATTGTAGTGCCGAAACTTAGGAACGAAGTTTAGTTTTAAGTTTATTTTGTGATACATTTTCATGTTTTGAACTAGTTTTGAGATACGATTTGATAAGTATGATATGGTTTGATAATTATAATGGGATAACCCTTTGTTATAAGGATTAGTTAACTTAAGCGAGAGTTGAGAATCTTTTATCCTCTTTCAGTTGTTAGCAGTAGTTGAGAACCTTGTTATAATAATGAAGGTTACGAGGACGTAACAATGTTTTTAGTTGGGGAGGATTGTAAAATCTTGATGCTTAATTTGCACTTGTTTGTAGGTTATAGTTGACCAAGTTGATGTTTCGTTGTGAGGTTATCTATGCAAATATGTCCTATATTTTTTGTTCCTACTTCTGTTAGTTGGTTGATGTGAAAAAGGAGAGTGTAGTTAAACTACCGGGATTGAGATGGAAAGATGACGGTGTTCTCAGATGATTATATAGTTGTTATACAATTGTATTCTCAGGTAGTTATTAATTATAATTAGTTGGTTATGTAATGATGAGTTAAACTTCGGGACGAAGTTTATTTTTAGGAGGGCAGAATGTAACATTCCGTATTTGTTATGTTTAATTAAAGTGTCAAAAGCGTGTGTTAACCGTGTTAGAAATGCGTGACGTCCGTAAGTACAATATACAATACCTTTCTGTTGTTGAGTATGGGAGCGAACTTCGGGACGAAGTTCATTTTAAGGGGGGAAGACTGTAATACCCCGTAATTTTATATAATAAATTAAACGGATATTATCGAATTAAACGGATATTATTAAATGGATATTATTATATATTAATTATTATACACTTTATATTACCAATTAGTCGGGTAATTTGTCGAGTCGATAATTATGTTAGGTTATTTTATTTAACTCGCGTCGTATCGGTCCAAGTTATTTAAGACGGGTTTATACGGAATTGTTAGCATCGACCCATTTGAACTGTCTCAAAATGTCCAGCCCAAATTAATTATTAATTGTACCATACCCTAACCTTATTAATTAATACTACCCGTACCCTACCCTTGATTAATAATAAGTACTACCCATATCCTTACCTAAATAATCCCACTACCCGTAATAATCTAATGCAAGCCTACCATACCTTACTTCCTTTTTCTTTTCTTTACACCTTTTCCCTGCAAAAGCACACAAGCATGCCTTTACTTTACACATGCTTGTCCCTTCCTTTTCATCAACACCAACACCCATCATTCACACATAAAGAGGGAGAGGGAGTGAGCCTGGGTGAGTGAGGGCACTGCAAGGAAGAGCTAGGGGCTAAGGTCGACGGCCGTGGGTGGCTCAGGTGGTGGTTGTGGCGGCGGAAAAAGGTGACGAATTCGTGAAGGATCAATTATCAAATTCATTGCTTTATTTTCGGATCGCTTAACGCTTAGTTGGATTGCTGGCACTTTGAGGTAGGGAAATACACTTACTCTATCATCGATGTTGAATTGTGTTGATTGGATTCTGGTTGTTGATTTACGTTACGATTTATATACATATTGAATTGCATTAATTATTGTTGAGCATTTCATATGCATTGGAGTTGGAGGATGATGCGGTAGTGACGATGTTGAGATACGATGTGAGGTTGTGATAAGCAGTATTGGCCTTCGGGCTCCGTGATTGCCCTTAAGTGGGTCCGTGATTGCCATTAAGTTGGTCCGTGATTGCCCTTAAGTGGGTCCGTGATTGCCATTAAGTTGGTCCGTGATTGCCCTTAAGTGGGTCCGTGATTGCCATTAAGTTGGTCCGTGATTGCCCTTAAGTGGGTCCGTGATTGCCCTTAAGTGGGTCCGTGATTGCCGTTAATCGGTCCGTGAGATAAAAGAGAAATGAGAAATGAGATAAAAGAGAAATGAGAAATGAGAAATGAGAAAAGAGAAATGAGAAATGAGATATGAGATATGAGATTGAGTTGAGGCGGATAAGGAGGTGACGGAGTATCATGCATATCATATTTACTGTTTTATTGGTTTTCCTACTCAACCATTGGTTGACGTGTTTGCTTCTGTGTCAAAATAAAATTGATGCCTGCTTTAATTGATGGCATCCTGTGGTGAACCATTTAATATTTCCGGTTAAATGGGGAGCAGATTTAAATAGCAGGTTTTGAGTTAGCTGGATATGGGGAGCTTGGACGTGTGAGCTTTCGGACCTGCAGGAGTCTAGATCACAAAAGTAGTTATATCACTTATTTAATTTCCGCTGCGAGTTGTATTTATTTTTACATTAGGTTCTAGTTGATTAAAAATTGTAAGACATATGTAATCATTAAAGTTTTTATTTAAAGTACTTTGGTGAGTTGGACTTTGTTATCTACTACCTCGGGAAACCGAGATGGTAACAGTCCGTTTTATGAGGGAATGTCTTGACGAGGACTTCTTTTATAAACCGGGGTGTTACAACGAGTCACAAGGACTAATGAACAAGGACAAATGATTCACACAACGAGTCATAATGACTAATGAATAAAGACAAATGGTTCGCACAACGAGTCACAATGTGTAATTAACTAGGACAAATGATTCACACAAAGAGTCACAATAACTAATGAACAAGGACAAATGATTCACACAACGAGTCACAATGGCTAGTGAACAAGGACAAATGATTCACACGATGAGTCACATTGACTAATGAACTAGGACAAATGATTCACATAAAGAGTCACAACGACTAATAAACAAGGATAAATGGTTCACACAACGAGTCACAAGGACTAATGAACAAGGACAAATGATTCACACGACGAGTCACAATGACTAATAAACTAGGACAAATGATTCACACAAAGAGTCACAATGACTAATAAACAAGGACAAATGGTTCACACAACGAGTCACAAGGACTAATGAACAAGGACAAATGATCCACACAACGAGTCACAATGACTAATGAACTAGGACAAATGATTCACACAAAGAGTCACAATGACTAATAAACAAGGACAAATGGTTCACACAACGAGTCACAAGGACTAATGAACAAGGACAAATGATTCACACGAAGAGTCACAATGACTAATGAACTAGGACAAATGATTCACACACAGAGTCACAATGACTAATAAACAAGGAAAAATGGTTCACACAACGAGTCACAAGGACTAATGAACAAGGACAAATGATTCACACGACGAGTCACAATGACTAATAAACAAGGACAAATGGTTCACACAATGAGTCACAAGGACTAATGTAACACCCCGTAATTTCGGACCGTTATTATTGCGGAAGTAATTTATTAATCAAGTTGAATTTAATATTAATGTATTTGAAGTAATAATAATTCAATGAAATATAATTCTATTATATTTTGAAGTAAAGTATTTATTTTGATAGTTTCGAAATGTTTAAAAATAGTTTAAACCATGTAAAAACCTTTTATTTCGAAATAAGGGCATATCGGGGAAAATGGCAATTCTTGTGAAAATTGGGCAAACGATTTTGGAAATAGGTCATATGAGTACTCAATCTTCTTGTAATCTCGTGTTTAAGAACTTTGGCATTGTCGGAATTTGCATTTGACAAACGGTTCTAATTATCGTCGAAACGAGCCAAAACCGACTAATAAAATTTCGCCAAATACCCGCTCCTTTCCCCCCCTTCCACGGCACACCTCCTCCCCCCTCCTTCCCTTTGGATTTTTCTTTTCCAACTTCATCCTCCTTGAACATTCTAACATATTCTAAACTAAAAACACCATTTTCATACCAAAACCTAAGCTTTCTAAGGTGATTTTCATCATAATTCACTCATTTCTACTCCAAATTTCATAAGGATTACATATTTGGAATCCTCTCTTCATTTCCAACATCCTAGTATGTTTTAAATTCAATTTCCCTAAATTTATTTTATCCACCATTTTTAGGGTTTTGATTATAGTGCTTATTATTGTGTTTTTATTGTTTATTTACGTGAAGATTTAGAAGACGAGTTTGGAGACTCGTACATAGTTGAAGATAGTGGCTAGCATGTATATTAGGGTTTGGTGTTCAAGGTGCTAATTGCTCATTCTTAGCTAAAGGTAACATATTTCGAGTTACTCGACGAATAAATGTCACATTCTTTGCTTTTTGTATGATTTTGTGAATGTTATTTGAGTGGTTTGTTTCACATGAAAATATGGGTCAAATTCATGTCTTTTATAAGTATAAGTTCGCATATTAGTATGGAAATGAAATGGGAATGATTAATTGATGCTTAAAACGGTGTTAAAATGAACAAAAACGGAGAAACAGAGGATTAGGGGTGGCGGCCTAGCAGGCCCAGCAGTTCGCCAGCAGCCCACGGCACCCTGGTTGGCCCGGTCGGCCCGTTGCTTGTTTTCGCGATTTTTCATGCGTTGTTCATCGTTTCGGGTTTATTAATGTTATATTTAGTATAAGTAACATATGGGTAATCTTATGAAATGAATAATGTTAGTAGTAAATATAATGTTGGTGGTAAAATTATTCTTATATTGGTAGTTTGCACATGTTAGGATAGGTTATGATATGAAATTGTAATGAATAAGCTTGAAATGAATTTTATAGCGATAATTGCAATGTTTGGATGATTATGCCGAAAACTGAGCCCTTAGTCCCTTTGACTGAATCGATGTCAGTCAATTGTGTGATTGGTCAGCCGCGATTGAACCCGTACCTGTCGCAGGGCTGGGGTTGCGGGTAAAAATTCGGTTGGATGAATTATAGTGTGAATTGGATAATTGGCCTTATTCTTGTTTTAGGCCATTTATTATGTTTTTATTTCACATATGTTGTTGGTTGATTTGAATGGTTTCTTATATTGTAGAAACGGCCCTAGATTCCCTGAAACCTTTAATATTGTTAATATTGCTTGAAATGGAATTGGTATTGAATACTTCTTGCAGGTTGTTGTGTTTGTCATAGATAGGCCGTTATAGTCTTTGACGAGTATATGTTCACTGCTTAATAGCCTTTGTGTTCCTGACTTGGTGGGTTTATATCCAAGTTGGGGCATGACCTCGTTACTTATTTTGAGAGTAAGTGGTCAGCTTAAGTACTAGACAACCCTTTGGTGGACTCCTTAGGGTACTCACATGGTTTTATTAAAATTGTGGGTCTTGGGTGCGGTGGTGTGTATCCGCATGTCTAGGTCTGCGCAGATTTAGGACTAGGGTTGTGTTGTGTCTTGGCCATGTTTTGATAGAACCTCTGAGCCAGGATACCGGTTCGATTACCTTCCCTACCTCGTGGTATAGACTCGAGTTACAGAGTGACTATTGACCGTGCTAAGAACTTATGCCTGTCTTTGATATATTGTCCTTTCTTGTATGGTGACTTTATGAATTGTAATAGGTGAGATGTAAGCCGGTTACAATTGATAAAGTTTGGATTACTGTTTGTTATATGTTTCACATGATAGTTCGAATTGGTCAGCTTAGTGTTCATATGCTAGAATACTCGATAATTAAATTATTTATGATGTTGTTTACATGTTTACATGTTACATTAAATATGACATTTCGTGGCTGGGAGGACTCAAAGTTACTCCCCACTGAATTGTGGCTTTCGTGTTTGTATAAAATGCGATTGACAGGTTGATGATGATTAGATGGGGTACACGGACGAGCTAGTGAGCAAAAGAACCTTGGACTTAGTTTGGTTATATTTTGTAGTAAACCTTTAAATATATGGTTGTGTTTATATTTTGGAGGGACATATGTCTCCCTCTTTTACTTTGGTTTGTATCACTTTATTCTCGCGACTTTAGCAATGTTATGTAAATTAGTTTGTTAGTATTTGCAGGTTTTGGCACTCTTCATTTGGAAATGTTTGTGAATGGTTTAGAAAAGTTTTAAAAATTATAGGTTTTATCTGGCTGAACCAATTACAAACATATCCTGTCAGTTTTTCTGTAGAATTTACATGTTTATTTAACGCTAAAAATGAGGGTGTCACAGTTGGTATCAGAGCTTGTTGCTCCCGACGCACGTTTGTGCACCCCACTTAAAATCACTTGACCTTTAAATAATAAACTTGAGAGATGGGTAGGATGGGTAGATTTAGGATTTTATGTGGTAGCCTGTTTGTGATTGCTAATTGTTAGGTACTAATTAAATTTTCTCTTTTGCAAGATGGCTCCGCCAAGAAGAGTGGATGATGCTATTTTTCAAGCTCTTACTCAAATCCTCCAAAACCAACAAAATCAGCAGAATCAACAAGCTCCTCCTCCTCCCCCGCCTCCTGAGGGTACTCCAGGCACCTATACTTGGGTGGCTAACCAATTAACCCGAAACAACACTCCCACTTATGGTGGAGAAATTGATCCAATTGCTCTTGCGGGGTGGTTTCAAGAGTTAGAGAAAAGCTTTACGTTGTATGATGTTAAGAAGGAACATAAAGTGAAGCTGGCATCTCACTTCTTAGTAGGAGAAGCGGATCGATGGTGGTCTATGACTGGGCCTACTGTTTCATCTGAACCGGGTTTTGACTGGGAACGTTTCACGTAATTAGTGGAGGCCCGATTCTATCCGCAAGAACTTAAACAGCAGAAGTTGAAAGAATTCATGGAATTAAAGCAAGGAAGCCTTCCTATTCAGGCCTTCACTGATAAATACAACGAGTTGGCTCATTATGCAACTAGATTGGTGAAGGATGACAACGAAAAAGCTTTCTTTTATCTTGAAAAGCTCTCTCCTAAAATCAAAAGCATGGTCCGACGGGACTCCACCAGCTTTGTTTCAATTTACAATGATGCTTTATGGGCTGAGAATTCACTGAAAGACATTGAAAATGAAGCTCGTGCAACCAGTTCCAGTCTTGGCAAGAGGCCTTTGTATCCATCTTCTAGGCCCTATGCTCCTTCACCCAGGTTCACCTCTTCTCCCTCTTACCCAAACAAGAGGAGATTTGATCCTACTATGCAAGTTAACCGGGGTGGTCAATCTTTGGCTTTTAACAACAATAAAGGTGCTAAAGACCGAGTGTGCTATAACTGCAAGAAACCAGCACATCCTGGTAAATGCTTCGTTGATCCTATCATATGCTTTTCTTGCAACAAACCGGGCCACCAGGCCAATGTTTGCCCGGAGAAGAAAGTGACGGCTCCTACTACTCCTGCTGCCCCAGAGAGGCCGAAAGGCCGGATTTTTGTCATGAGCCGAGCAGAAGCAGAGGCACACCCTGATATCATCACGGGTACATTTTCTATTTTTGATGTTCCTTGTTTGGTACTATTTGATACGGGTGCCTCTTTATCTTTTATTTCAATGAAACTCTCCGATAAGTTATCACTTGAATCATCACATGGAGAAAGCACATCTATATCCTTACCCTCTGGTGATGTCTTTTCCTGTTCTAAAATCTATCCGAGAGTTCCTATTTCTATCGCGGGATCTATATTTCCAGCAAATCTTTTCCGATTTCCGCTTGAAGAATTTGATATCATTTTGGGCATGGATTGGTTACATACTTATCATGCTCGATTTGAATGTCGGGACCAGAAAATAATTCTTACAAGCCCTTCAGGTCACCGTGTGTCTTATCAAGTGGTTAAAAGACAAACCGGTGTTAAATTAATTTCTGCTATGAAGTTTGTCAATGCGATGAAAAAGGGTCATCAAGCCTTCTTGTGTATGGTGACTCCTTCAGATTCTTCCTCTCTGCCTTCTAAAGAGAACGTTCTTGTGGTACGTGAATTTCCCGATGTTTTTCCTGATGAGCTACCGGGAATTTCTCCTGAAAGGGAAGTTGAATTTACTATTGATCTTATTCCTGGTACCGGCCCTATTGCTAAAGCCCCTTATAGACTGGCACCGTCTGAAATGAAAGAGCTGAAGGCTCAGCTGGTTGATTTGATTGCCAAAGGTTTTATCCGACCTAGCTCTTCACCTTGGGGTGCTCCTGTACTCTTTGTAAGGAAGAAGGATGGATCTATGCGGTTATGCATAGATTATCGTGAACTTAACCGGGTTACTATCAAGAATAAATATCCTCTTCCTAGAATTGATGATCTTTTCGACCAACTCCGAGGTGCTTCCACTTTCTCTAAAATTGACCTTCGTTCGGGCTATCATCGATTCCATCCGAGAAGTGACATTCCTAAAACCGCCTTGATTTGAGATATGGTCATTTCGAGTTTACAGTGATGCCATTCGGATTGACCAATGCTCCAGCAGTATTCATGGATCAAATGAACCGTACTTTCAGAGAACACCTTGACAAATGTGTTGTAGTGTTCATTGACGACATCCTGATCTATTCTAAATCTGAAGAAGAACATATCAAACACCTTCGTGCTATTTTGGAGATTCTGCGCCGTGAAAAATGGTATGCTAAATTCTCTAAATGTGAATTCTGGTTATCTAAAGTGACCTTCCTTGGGCATGTCATTTCGAAAGAGGGCGTTATGGTAGATCCTGCCAAAATCGAAGCCGTTGTTAATTGGAAAAGTCCGACCAATGTTTCTGAAATCCGTAGTTTCCTTGGCTTGGCGGGTTACTATCGGCGGTTTGTGAAGGATTTTTCAAAGATTGCTAGGCCGATGACTCGATTCTTTGAAGAAAGAGTCTAAATTTGTGTGGTCTGAGGAGTGTGAAAATGCCTTCCAGGAATTGAAAAAGAGGTTGACTACCGCTCCGGTGTTGACCTTACCTGAAGAAGGAGTGGACTTTGATGTTTACTGTGATGCTTCTAAGCATGGTATAGGTTGTGTCTTGATGCAAAAAGGGAAAGTCATTGCTTATGCCTCTCGACAGCTTAGAGTTCATGAAGTTAACTACCCGACTCATGATCTTGAATTAGCTGCGGTGGTGCATGCTTTGAAGATTTGGAGACACTACCTCATTGGAGTCCATTGCAACATCTACACCGACCACAAAAGCCTGAAATACCTCTTTACCCAAAAAGATCTGAACATGAGGCAAAGAAGATGGTTGGAATTGGTGAATGACTATGATGCCGACCTAATTTATCACGAAGGGAAAGCCAATGTGGTGGCTGATGCTCTTAGCAGAAAATCTTGTCATTCTTTGAATTCTTTTCGGGAATTACCTCCTGAACTTGCTTTAGAACTTCAAAAATTGGGAATAAGCCTTGTAAAAAGGGGCTCTAATCATCTTAATGCCATGTCAGCCGAACCTGACTTCTACCGTGAGATCCGTGCTTGCCTTCCCGATGATCCTACTTTCAAATCCATTCGAGCTAAAATTCAACTTGGGCAAGCTAAGGATTGTAAGATTGATGATGATGGGTATCTTCGTTATCAAGGTAGAATCTATGTTCCGAGGGCAGCTAATTTGAGAAAAAGAATTCTTGATGAAGCACACCTCTCTCCTTACTCCGTTCATCCGGGAAGTACCAAAATGTACAAAGATTTGAGATTACAATTCTGGTGGCCTAGGATGAAGATTGAAGTTGTGGAATATGTCGAAATGCCTCACCGCCAGAAAGTAAAGATAGAGCATCAAAAGCCCGGGGGTTTGCTTCAACCCTTGGATGTTCCTCTTTGGAAATGGGAGTCTATTTCCATGGATTTTGTGATGGCTTTACCCAGGACTTCCACTGGGAAGAATGCTGTTTGGGTGGTTGTGGACCGATTAACTAAGTGTGCTCGGTTTATCCCCATCAAAGAGACCTGGAGATTAGAAGTTCTAGCTCGTGTCTATGTGGATGAAGTAGTGCGCTATCATGGGGTTCCTAAAGATATAGTTTCAGATCGGGACCCTCGATTTTGTTCTCGTTTCTGGACTGCATTACAGGAGGCCTTGGGTAGTAATCTATTGATGAGCACTGCTTTTCACGCCGCCACTGATGGTCAAACCGAGAAAACAATTCAAACTTTAGAGGATCTTCTTCGTGCCTGTGCCTTAGATTTTCAAACTTCCTGGGAGAAATGTTTACCTCTGGTTGAGTTCTCTTACAACAACAGCTATCAAGCCTCCATTATAATGGCACCATATGAAGCTCTGTACGGTAGAAAATGCCGTACTCCAGTCTGTTGGGATCAACCAAAATGTTCCAATGTTAGGACCTGATTTGGTGATCGAGTCCATTGAACAAGTTAAAATCATTCGGGAGCGGATGAAAGCCGCTCAGGACCGTCAAAAATCATATGCTGATGTCCGTCGTCGACCACTTTCTTTTGAGGTTGATGATCAAGTATTCCTTAAAGTGTCACCTATGAAAGGGGTGAAACGGTTTGGCGTAAAAGGGAAGTTGAGCCCTAAATATATTGGACCTTTCCGGGTGATTGAAAAGATTGGTCCTGCTGCTTACCGTTTAGAATTGCCCCCAAATCTGAGCAAGGTTCACAATGTCTTCCATGTTTCTCAGTTGAGGAAGTACATTAATGACCCTAGCCATATCATCCAAGAAGAGATTCCTGAATTGGAGCCTAACTTGGCGGTTGAAGAAAGGCCAATCCGGATTCTCGAAAACCCAACATGCAACTTAGGAGCAAAGTTGTACCTCTAGTCCGTGTTCTTTGGCGTTGTGGAAATGTCGAAGAGGAGACTTGGGAGACTGAAGCTTCTATGTTAGCTAAATATCCTGAATTATTCTCGTAAGGTATTCCTTTTTCTTACTCTTTTTCCGCGTTACTAGGCCGTATTTAATCATAATTAGTAAAGATATTATTCTTATTATAGAACTTTAAATTAAAATTTTGAAAATGCTTTTATGATTTTTAATGATTTTAACATTAATGAGTGTTAAATCTCGTTATTGGAGACGTCCCAATAATGGGTTTTCTCATTTATTGGTGTAGAAATATTTTTATATCTTGATATGAAATGTGGATGTTCTTGTCTGATCAACAAGAGTATCACCGTTTCATTGAAAAGATACCTATATTTTTCTTATGATTATACTATTAAGATGTTGTTTACTATAATTTCTCCTTCTAAGTTTCGAGGACGAAACTTATTAAAAGGAGGGGTGATTGTAACACCCCGTAATTTCGGACCGTTATTATTGCGGAAGTAATTTATTAATCAAGTTGAATTTAATATTAATGTATTTGAAGTAATAATAATTCAATGAAATATAATTCTATTATATTTTGAAGTAAAGTATTTATTTTGATAGTTTCGAAATGTTTAAAAATAGTTTAAACCATGTAAAAACCTTTTATTTCGAAATAAGGGCATATCGGGGAAAATGGCAATTCTTGTGAAAATTGGGCAAACGATTTTGGAAATAGGTCATATGAGTACTCAATCTTCTTGTAATCTCGTGTTTAAGAACTTTGGCATTGTCGGAATTTGCATTTGACAAACGGTTCTAATTATCGTCGAAACGAGCCAAAACCGACTAATAAAATTTCGCCAAATACCCGCTCCTTTCCCCCCCTTCCACGGCACACCTCCTCCCCCCTCCTTCCCTTTGGATTTTTCTTTTCCAACTTCATCCTCCTTGAACATTCTAACATATTCTAAACTAAAAACACCATTTTCATACCAAAACCTAAGCTTTCTAAGGTGATTTTCATCATAATTCACTCATTTCTACTCCAAATTTCATAAGGATTACATATTTGGAATCCTCTCTTCATTTCCAACATAGTATGTTTTAAATTCAATTTCCCTAAATTTATTTTATCCACCATTTTTAGGGTTTTGATTATAGTGCTTATTATTGTGTTTTTATTGTTTATTTACGCGAAGATTTAGAAGACGAGTTTGGAGACTCGTACATAGTTGAAGATAGTGGCTAGCATGTATATTAGGGTTTGGTGTTCAAGGTGCTAATTGCTCATTCTTAGCTAAAGGTAACATATTTCGAGTTACTCGACGAATAAATGTCACATTCTTTGCTTTTTGTATGATTTTGTGAATGTTATTTGAGTGGTTTGTTTCACATGAAAATATGGGTTAAATTCATGTCTTTTATAAGTATAAGTTCACATATTAGTATGGAAATGAAATGGGAATGATTAATTGATGCTTAAAACGGTGTTAAAATGAACAAAAACGGAGAAACGGAGGATTAGGGGTGGCGGCCAAAGAAGCTCCGCAGTTCCGTGCGAGCCCAGCGACCACTGGTTGGCCGGTCGGCCCGTTGCTTGTTTTCGCGATTTTTCATGCGTTGTTCGTCGTTTCGGGTTTATTAATGTTATATTTAGTATAAGTAACATATGGGTAATCTTATGAAATGAATAATGTTAGTAGTAAATATAATGTTGGTGGTAAAATTATTCTTATATTGGTAGTTTGCACATGTTAGGATAGGTTATGATATGAAATTGTAATGAATAGGCTTGAAATGAATTTTATAGCGATAATTGCAATGTTTGGATGATTATGCCGAAAACTGAGCCCTTAGTCCCTTTGACTGAATCGATGTCAGTCAATTGTGTGATTGGTCAGCCGCGATTGAACCCGTACCTGTCGTAGGGCTGGGGTTGCGGGTAAAAATTCGGTTGGATGAATTATAGTGTGAATTGGTATTGAATACTTCTTGCAGGTTGTTGTGTTTGTCATAGATAGGCCTTTATAGTCTTTGACGAGTATATGTTCACTGCTTAATAGCCTTTGTGTTCCTGACTTGGTGGGTTTATATCCAAGTTGGGGCATGACCTCGTTACTTATTTTGAGAGTAAGTGGTCAGCTTAAGTACTAGACAACCCTTTGGTAGACTCCTTAGGGTACTCACATGGTTTTATTAAAATTGTGGGTCTTGGGTGCGGTGGTGTGTATCCGCATGTCTAGGTCTGCGCAGATTTAGGACTAGGGTTGTGTTGTGTCTTGGCCATGTTTTGATAGAACCTACGAGCCGGGATACCGGTTCGATTACCTTCCCTACCTCGTGGTATAGACTCGAGGATTCTGAGTGACTATTGACCGTGCTAAGAACTTATGCCTGTCTTTGATATATTGTCCTTTCTTGTATGGTGACTTTATGAATTGTAATAGGTGAGATGTAAGCCGGTTACAATTGATAAAGTTTGGATTACTGTTTGTTATATGTTTCACATGATAGTTCGAATTGGTCAGCTTAGTGTTCATATGCTAGAATACTCGATAATTAAATTATTTATGATGTTGTTTACATGTTTACATGTTACATTAAATATGACATTTCGTGGCTGGGAGGACTCGAAGTTACTCCCCACTGAATTGTGGCTTTCGTGTTTGTATAAAATGCGATTGACAGGTTGATGATGATTAGATAGTGTACACGGACGAGCTAGTGAGCAAAAGAACCTTGGACTTAGTTTGGTTATATTTTGTAGTAAACCTTTAAACATATGGTTGTGTTTATATTTTGGAGGGACATATGTCTCCCTCTTTTACTTTGGTTTGTATCACTTTATTCTCGCGACTTTAGCAATGTTATGTAAATTAGTTTGTTAGTATTTGCAGGTTTTGTCACTCTTCATTTGGAAATGTTTGTGAATGAATGGTTTAGAAAAGTTTTAAAAATTACAGGTTTTATCTGGCTGAACCAATTACAAACATATCCTGTCAGTTTTTCTGTAGAATTTACGTGTTTATTTAACGCTAAAAATGAGGGTGTCACAACTAATGAATAAGGACAAATGATTCACACGACGAGTCACAATGACTAATGAACTAGGACAAATGATTCACACAAAGAGTCACAATGACTAATAAACAAGGACAAATGGTTCACACAACGAGTCACAAGGACTAATGAACAAGGACAAATGATTCACACGAAGGGTCACAATGACTAATGAACTAGGACAAATGATTCACACACAGAGTCACAACGACTAATAAACAAGGACAAATGGTTCACACAACGAGTCACAAGGACTAATGAACAAGGACAAATGATTCACACAACGAGTCACAATGACTAATAAACAAGGACAAATGGTTCACACAACGAGTCACAAGGACTAATGAACAAGGACAAATGATTCACACAAAGAGTCACAATAACTAATGAACAAGGACAAATGATTCACACAACGAGTCACAATGGCTAGTGAACAAGGACAAATGATTCACACGATGAGTCACATTGACTAATGAACTAGGACAAATGATTCACACGACGAGTCACAATGACTAATAAACAAGGACGAATGGTTCACACAATGAGTCACAAGGACTAATGAACAAGGACAAATGATTCACACGACGAGTCACAATGACTAATGAACTAGGACAAATGATTCACACAAAGAGTGACAATGACTAATAAATAAGGACAAATGGTTCACACAACGAGTCACAAGGACTAATGAACAAGGACAAATGATTCACACAACGAGTCACAATGACTAATGAACTAGGACAAATGATTCACACAAAGAGTCACAATGACTAATAAACAAGGACAAATGGTTCACACAACGAGTCACAAGGACTAATGAACAAGGACAAATGATTCACACAACGAGTCACAATGACTAATAAACAAGGACAAATGGTTCACACAACGAGTCACAAGGACTAATGAACAAGGACAAATGATTCACACGAAGAGTCACAATGACTAATGAACTAGGACAAATGATTCACACACAGAGTCACAATGACTAATAAACAAGGACAAATGATTCACACAACGAGTCACAAGGACTAATAAACAAGGACAAATGATTCACACGACGAGTCACAATGACTAATGAACTAGGAAAAATGATTCACACAAAGAATCACAACGACTAATAAACAAGGACAAATGGTTCACACAAAGAATCACAACGACTAATAAACAAGGACAAATGGTTCAAACAACAAATCACAAGGAATAATGAACAAGGACAAATGATTCACACGACGAGTCACAATGACTAATAAACTAGGACAAATGATTCACACAAAGAGTCACAATGACTAATAAACAAGGACAAATGGTTCACACAACGAGTCACAAGGACTAATGAACAAGGACAAATGATTCACACGACGAGTCACAATGACTAATAAACAAGGATGAATGGTTCACACAATGAGTCACAAGGACTAATGAACAAGGACAAATGATTCACACGACGAGTCACAATGACTAATGAACTAGGACAAATGATTCACACAAAGAGTGACAATGACTAATAAATAAGGACAAATGGTTCACACAACGAGTCACAAGGACTAATGAACAAGGACAAATGATTCACACAAGGAGTCACAATGACTAATACACAAGGACAAATGGTTCCCACAACGAGTCACAAGGACTAATGAACAAGGACAAATGATTCACACGAAGAGTCACAATGACTAATGAACTAGGACAAATGATTCACACAAAGAGTCACAACGACTAATAAACAAGGACAAATGGTTCACACAACGAGTCACAAGGACTAATGAACAAGGACAAATGATTCACACAATGAGTCACAATGACTAATAAACAAGGACAAATGGTTCACACAACGAGTCACAAGGACTAATGAACAAGGACAAATGATTCACACAACGAGTCATAATGACTAATGAATAAAGACAAATGGTTCGCACAACGAGTCACAATGTGTAATTAACTAGGACAAATGATTCACACAAAGAGTCACAATAACTAATGAACAAGGACAAATGATTCACACAACGAGTCACAATGGCTAGTGAACAAGGACAAATGATTCACACGATGAGTCACATTGACTAATGAACTAGGACAAATGATTCACACAAAGAGTCACAACGACTAATAAACAAGGACAAATGGTTCACACAACGAGTCACAAGGACTAATGAACAAGGACAAATGATTGAACGACGAGTCACAATGACTAATAAACTAGGACAAATGATTCACACAAAGAGTCACAATGACTAATAAACAAGGACAAATGGTTCACACAACGAGTCACAAGGACTAATGAACAAGGACAAATGATTCACACAACGAGTCACAATGACTAATGAACTAGGACAAATGATTCACACAAAGAGTCACAATGACTAATAAACAAGGACAAATGGTTCACACAACGAGTCACAAGGACTAATGAACAAGGACAAATGATTCACACAACGAGTCACAATGACTAATAAACAAGGACAAATGGTTCACACAACGAGTCACAAGGACTAATGAACAAGGACAAATGATTCACACGAAGAGTCACAATGACTAATGAACTAGGACAAATGATTCACACAAAGAGTCACAATGACTAATAAACAAGGACAAATTGTTCACACAACGAATCACAATGACTAATGAACAAGGACAAATGATTCACACGACGAGTTACAATGACTAATGAACTAGGAAAAATGATTCACACAAAGAATCACAACGACTAATAAACAAGGACAAATGGTTCACACAAAGAATCACAACGACTAATAAACAAGGACAAATGGTTCAAACAACAAATCACAAGGAATAATGAACAAGGACAAATGATTCACACGACGAGTCACAATGACTAATAAACTAGGACAAATGATTCACACAAAGAGTCACAATGACTAATAAACAAGGACAAATGGTTCACACAACGAGTCACAAGGACTAATGAACAAGGACAAATGATTCACACGACGAGTCACAATGACTAATAAACAAGGACGAATGGTTCACACAACGAGTCACAATGGCTAGTGAACAAGGACAAATGATTCACACGATGAGTCACATTGACTAATGAACAAGGACAAATGATTCACACAACGAGTCACAATGACTAATAAACAAGGACAAATGGTTCACACAACGAGTCACAAGGACTAATGAACAAGGACAAATGATTCACACAACGAGTCATAATGACTAATGAATAAAGACAAATGGTTCGCACAACGAGTCACAATGTGTAATTAACTAGGACAAATGATTCACACAAAGAGTCACAATAACTAATGAACAAGGACAAATGATTCACACAACGAGTCACAATGGCTAGTGAACAAGGACAAATGATTCACACGATGAGTCACATTGACTAATGAACTAGGACAAACGATTCACACAAAGAGTCACAACGACTAATAAACAAGGACAAATGGTTCACACAACGAGTCACAAGGACTAATGAACAAGGACAAATGATTCAGACGACGAGTCACAATGACTAATAAACTAGGACAAATGATTCACACAAAGAGTCACAATGACTAATAAACAAGGACAAATGGTTCACACAACGAGTCACAAGGACTAATGAACAAGGACAAATGATTCACACAACGAGTCACAATGACTAATGAACTAGGACAAATGATTCACACAAAGAGTCACAATGACTAATAAACAAGGACAAATGGTTCACACAACGAGTCACAAGGACTAATGAACAAGGACAAATGATTCACACAACGAGTCACAATGACTAATAAACAAGGACAAATGGTTCACACGAGTCACAAGGACTAATGAACAAGGACAAATGATTCACACGAAGAGTCACAATGACTAATGAACTAGGACAAATGATTCACACACAGAGTCACAATGACTAATAAACAAGGACAAATGATTCACACAACGAGTCACAAGGACTAATAAACAAGGACAAATGATTCACACGACGAGTCACAATGACTAATGAACTAGGAAAAATGATTCACACAAAGAATCACAACGACTAATAAACAAGGACAAATGGTTCACACAAAGAATCACAACGACTAATAAACAAGGACAAATGGTTCAAACAACAAATCACAAGGAATAATGAACAAGGACAAATGATTCACACGACGAGTCACAATGACTAATAAACTAGGACAAATGATTCACACAAAGAGTCACAATGACTAATAAACAAGGACAAATGGTTCACACAACGAGTCACAAGGACTAATGAACAAGGACAAATGATTCACACGACGAGTCACAATGACTAATAAACAAGGACGAATGGTTCACACAATGAGTCACAAGGACTAATGAACAAGGACAAATGATTCACACGACGAGTCACAATGACTAATGAACTAGGACAAATGATTCACACAAAGAGTGACAATGACTAATAAATAAGGACAAATGGTTCACACAACGAGTCACAAGGACTAATGAACAAGGACAAATGATTCACACAACGAGTCACAATGACTAATGAACTAGGACAAATGATTCACACAAAGAGTCACAATGACTAATAAACAAGGACAAATGGTTCACACAACGAGTCACAAGGACTAATGAACAAGGACAAATGATTCACACAACGAGTCACAATGACTAATAAACAAGGACAAATGGTTCACACAACGAGTCACAAGGACTAATGAACAAGGACAAATGATTCACACGAAGAGTCACAATGACTAATGAACTAGGACAAATGATTCACACACAGAGTCACAATGACTAATAAACAAGGACAAATGATTCACACAACGAGTCACAAGGACTAATAAACAAGGACAAATGATTCACACGACGAGTCACAATGACTAATGAACTAGGAAAAATGATTCACACAAAGAATCACAACGACTAATAAACAAGGACAAATGGTTCACACAAAGAATCACAACGACTAATAAACAAGGACAAATGGTTCAAACAACAAATCACAAGGAATAATGAACAAGGACAAATGATTCACACAACGAGTCACAATGACTAATAAACTAGGACAAATGATTCACACAAAGAGTCACAATGACTAATAAACAAGGACAAATGGTTCACACAACGAGTCACAAGGACTAATGAACAAGGACAAATGATTCACACGACGAGTCACAATGACTAATAAACAAGGACGAATGGTTCACACAATGAGTCACAAGGACTAATGAACAAGGACAAATGATTCACACGACGAGTCACAATGACTAATGAACTAGGACAAATGATTCACACAAAGAGTGACAATGACTAATAAATAAGGACAAATGGTTCACACAACGAGTCACAAGGACTAATGAACAAGGACAAATGATTCACACAACGAGTCACAATGACTAATGAACTAGGACAAATGATTCACACAAAGAGTCACAATGACTAATAAACAAGGACAAATGGTTCACACAACGAGTCACAAGGACTAATGAACAAGGACAAATGATTCACACAACGAGTCACAATGACTAATAAACAAGGACAAATGGTTCACACAACGAGTCACAAGGACTAATGAACAAGGACAAATGATTCACACGAAGAGTCACAATGACTAATGAACTAGGACAAATGATTCACACACAGAGTCACAATGACTAATAAACAAGGACAAATGATTCACACAACGAGTCACAAGGACTAATAAACAAGGACAAATGATTCACACGACGAGTCACAATGACTAATGAACTAGGAAAAATGATTCACACAAAGAATTACAACGACTAATAAACAAGGACAAATGGTTCACACAAAGAATCACAACGACTAATAAACAAGGACAAATGGTTCAAACAACAAATCACAAGGAATAATGAACAAGGACAAATGATTCACACGACGAGTCACAATGACTAATAAACTAGGACAAATGATTCACACAAAGAGTCACAATGACTAATAAACAAGGACAAATGGTTCACGCAACGAGTCACAAGGACTAATGAACAAGGACAAATGATTCACACGACGAGTCACAATGACTAATAAACAAGGACGAATGGTTCACACAATGAGTCACAAGGACTAATGAACAAGGACAAATGATTCACACGACGAGTCACAATGACTAATGAACTAGGACAAATGATTCACACAAAGAGTGACAATGACTAATAAATAAGGACAAATGGTTCACACAACGAGTCACAAGGACTAATGAACAAGGACAAATGATTCACACAAGGAGTCACAATGACTAATACACAAGGACAAATGGTTCCCACAACGAGTCACAAGGACTAATGAACAAGGACAAATGATTCACACGAAGAGTCACAATGACTAATGAACTAGGACAAATGATTCACACACAGAGTCACAACGACTAATAAACAAGGACAAATGGTTCACACAACGAGTCACAAGGACTAATGAACAAGGACAAATGATTCACACAACGAGTCACAATGACTAATAAACAAGGACAAATGGTTCACACAACGAGTCACAAGGACTAATGAACAAGGACAAATGATTCACACAACGAGTCATAATGACTAATGAATAAAGACGAATGGTTCGCACAACGAGTCACAATGTGTAATTAACTAGGACAAATGATTCACACAAAGAGTCACAATAACTAATGAACAAGGACAAATGATTCACACAACGAGTCACAATGGCTAGTGAACAAGGACAAATGATTCACACGATGAGTCACATTGACTAATGAACTAGGACAAATGATTCACACAAAAAGTCACAACGACTAATAAACAAGGACAAATGGTTCACACAACGAGTCACAAGGACTAATGAACAAGGACAAATGATTCAGACGACGAGTCACAATGACTAATAAACTAGGACAAATGATTCACACAAAGAGTCACAATGACTAATAAACAAGGACAAATGGTTCACACAACGAGTCACAAGGACTAATGAACAAGGACAAATGATTCACACAACGAGTCACAATGACTAATGAACTAGGACAAATGATTCACACAAAGAGTCACAATGACTAATAAACAAGGACAAATGGTTCACACAACGAGTCACAAGGACTAATGAACAAGGACAAATGATTCACACAACGAGTCACAATGACTAATAAACAAGGACAAATGGTTCACACAACGAGTCACAAGGACTAATGAACAAGGACAAATGATTCACACGAAGAGTCACAATGACTAATGAACTAGGACAAATGATTCACACAAAGAGTCACAATGACTAATAAACAAGGACAAATTGTTCACACAACGAATCACAATGACTAATGAACAAGGACAAATGATTCACACGACGAGTCACAATGACTAATGAACTAGGAAAAATGATTCACACAAAGAATCACAACGACTAATAAACAAGGACAAATGGTTCACACAAAGAATCACAACGACTAATAAACAAGGACAAATGGTTCAAACAACAAATCACAAGGAATAATGAACAAGGACAAATGATTCACACGACGAGTCACAATGACTAATAAACTAGGACAAATGATTCACACAAAGAGTCACAATGACTAATAAACAAGGACAAATGGTTCACACAACGAGTCACAAGGACTAATGAACAAGGACAAATGATTCACACGACGAGTCACAATGACTAATAAACAAGGACGAATGGTTCACACAATGAGTCACAAGGACTAATGAACAAGGACAAATGATTCACACGACGAGTCACAATGACTAATAAACTAGGACAAATGATTCACACAAAGAGTCACAATGACTAATAAACAAGGAAAATGGTTCACACAACGAGTCACAAGGACTAATGAACAAGGACAAATGATTCACACAAGGAGTCACAATGACTAATACACAAGGACAAATGGTTCCCACAACGAGTCACAAGGACTAATGAACAAGGACAAATGATTCACACGAAGAGTCACAATGACTAATGAACTAGGACAAATGATTCACACAAAGAGTCACAACGACTAATAAACAAGGACAAATGGTTCACACAACGAGTCACAAGGACTAATGAACAAGGACAAATGATTCACACAATGAGTCACAATGACTAATAAACAAGGACAAATGGTTCACACAACGAGTCACAAGGACTAATGAACAAGGACAAATGATTCACACAACGAGTCATAATGACTAATGAATAAAGACAAATGGTTCGCACAACGAGTCACAATGTGTAATTAACTAGGACAAATGATTCACACAAAGAGTCACAATAACTAATGAACAAGGACAAATGATTCACACAACGAGTCACAATGGCTAGTGAACAAGGACAAATGATTCACACGATGAGTCACATTGACTAATGAACTAGGACAAATGATTCACACAAAGAGTCACAACGACTAATAAACAAGGACAAATGGTTCACACAACGAGTCACAAGGACTAATGAACAAGGACAAATGATTCAGACGACGAGTCACAATGACTAATAAACTAGGACAAATGATTCACACAAAGAGTCACAATGACTAATAAACAAGGACAAATGGTTCACACAACGAGTCACAAGGACTAATGAACAAGGACAAATGATTCACACAACGAGTCACAATGACTAATGAACTAGGACAAATGATTCACACAAAGAGTCACAATGACTAATAAACAAGGACAAATGGTTCACACAACGAGTCACAAGGACTAATGAACAAGGACAAATGATTCACACAACGAGTCACAATGACTAATAAACAAGGACAAATGGTTCACACAACGAGTCACAAGGACTAATGAACAAGGACAAATGATTCACACGAAGAGTCACAATGACTAATGAACTAGGACAAATGATTCACACAAAGAGTCACAATGACTAATAAACAAGGACAAATTGTTCACACAACGAATCACAATGACTAATGAACAAGGACAAATGATTCACACGACGAGTCACAATGACTAATGAACTAGGAAAAATGATTCACACAAAGAATCACAACGACTAATAAACAAGGACAAATGGTTCACACAAAGAATCACAACGACTAATAAACAAGGACAAATGGTTCAAACAACAAATCACAAGGAATAATGAACAAGGACAAATGATTCACACGACGAGTCACAATGACTAATAAACTAGGACAAATGATTCACACAAAGAGTCACAATGACTAATAAACAAGGACAAATGGTTCACACAACGAGTCACAAGGACTAATGAACAAGGACAAATGATTCACACGACGAGTCACAATGACTAATAAACAAGGACGAATGGTTCACACAATGAGTCACAAGGACTAATGAACAAGGACAAATGATTCACACGACGAGTCACAATGACTAATAAACTAGGACAAATGATTCACACAAAGAGTCACAATGACTAATAAACAAGGACAAATGGTTCACACAACGAGTCACAAGGACTAATGAACAAGGACAAATGATTCACACAAGGAGTCACAATGACTAATACACAAGGACAAATGGTTCCCACAACGAGTCACAAGGACTAATGAACAAGGACAAATGATTCACACGAAGAGTCACAATGACTAATGAACTAGGACAAATGATTCACACAAAGAGTCACAACGACTAATAAACAAGGACAAATGGTTCACACAACGAGTCACAAGGACTAATGAACAAGGACAAATGATTCACACAATGAGTCACAATGACTAATAAACAAGGACAAATGGTTCACACAACGAGTCACAAGGACTAATGAACAAGGACAAATGATTCACACAACGAGTCATAATGACTAATGAATAAAGACAAATGGTTCGCACAACGAGTCACAATGTGTAATTAACTAGGACAAATGATTCACACAAAGAGTCACAATAACTAATGAACAAGGACAAATGATTCACACAACGAGTCACAATGGCTAGTGAACAAGGACAAATGATTCACACGATGAGTCACATTGACTAATGAACTAGGACAAATGATTCACACAAAGAGTCACAACGACTAATAAACAAGGACAAATGGTTCACACAACGAGTCACAAGGACTAATGAACAAGGACAAATGATTCACACGACGAGTCACAATGACTAATAAACTAGGACAAATGATTCACACAAAGAGTCACAATGACTAATAAACAAGGACAAATGGTTCACACAACGAGTCACAAGGGCTAATGAACAAGGACAAATGATTCACACAACGAGTCACAATGACTAATGAACTAGGACAAATGATTCACACAAAGAGTCACAATGACTAATAAACAAGGACAAATGGTTCACACAACGAGTCACAAGGACTAATGAACAAGGACAAATGATTCACACAACGAGTCACAATGACTAATAAACAAGGACAAATGGTTCACACAACGAGTCACAAGGACTAATGAACAAGGACAAATGATTCACACGAAGAGTCACAATGACTAATGAACTAGGACAAATGATTCACACAAAGAGTCACAATGACTAATAAACAAGGACAAATTGTTCACACAACGAATCACAATGACTAATGAACAAGGACAAATGATTCACACGACGAGTTACAATGACTAATGAACTAGGAAAAATGATTCACACAAAGAATCACAACGACTAATAAACAAGGACAAATGGTTCACACAAAGAATCACAACGACTAATAAACAAGGACAAATGGTTCAAACAACAAATCACAAGGAATAATGAACAAGGACAAATGATTCACACGACGAGTCACAATGACTAATAAACTAGGACAAATGATTCACACAAAGAGTCACAATGACTAATAAACAAGGACAAATGGTTCACACAACGAGTCACAAGGACTAATGAACAAGGACAAATGATTCACACGACGAGTCACAATGACTAATAAACAAGGACGAATGGTTCACACAATGAGTCACAAGGACTAATGAACAAGGACAAATGATTCACACGACGAGTCACAATGACTAATGAACTAGGACAAATGATTCACACAAAGAGTGACAATGACTAATAAATAAGGACAAATGGTTCACACAACGAGTCACAAGGACTAATGAACAAGGACAAATGATTCACACAAGGAGTCACAATGACTAATACACAAGGACAAATGGTTCCCACAACGAGTCACAAGGACTAATGAACAAGGACAAATGATTCACACGAAGAGTCACAATGACTAATGAACTAGGACAAATGATTCACACAACGAGTCACAACGACTAATAAACAAGGACAAATGGTTCACACAACGAGTCACAAGGACTAATGAACAAGGACAAATGATTCACACAACGAGTCACAATGACTAATAAACAAGGACAAATGGTTCACACAACGAGTCACAAGGACTAATGAACAAGGACAAATGATTCACACAACGAGTCATAATGACTAATGAATAAAGACGAATGGTTCGCACAACGAGTCACAATGTGTAATGAACTAGGACAAATGATTCACACAAAGAGTCACAATAACTAATGAACAAGGACAAATGATTCACACAACGAGTCACAATGGCTAGTGAACAAGGACAAATGATTCACACGATGAGTCACATTGACTAATGAACTAGGACAAATGATTCACACAAAAAGTCACAACGACTAATAAACAAGGACAAATGGTTCACACAACGAGTCACAAGGACTAATGAACAAGGACAAATGATTCAGACGACGAGTCACAATGACTAATAAACTAGGACAAATGATTCACACAAAGAGTCACAATGACTAATAAACAAGGACAAATGGTTCACACAACGAGTCACAAGGACTAATGAACAAGGACAAATGATTCACACAACGAGTCACAATGACTAATGAACTAGGACAAATGATTCACACAAAGAGTCACAATGACTAATAAACAAGGACAAATGGTTCACACAACGAGTCACAAGGACTAATGAACAAGGACAAATGATTCACACAACGAGTCACAATGACTAATAAACAAGGACAAATGGTTCACACAACGAGTCACAAGGACTAATGAACAAGGACAAATGATTCACACGAAGAGTCACAATGACTAATGAACTAGGACAAATGATTCACACAAAGAGTCACAATGACTAATAAACAAGGACAAATTGTTCACACAACGAATCACAATGACTAATGAACAAGGACAAATGATTCACACGACGAGTCACAATGACTAATGAACTAGGAAAAATGATTCACACAAAGAATCACAACGACTAATAAACAAGGACAAATGGTTCACACAAAGAATCACAACGACTAATAAACAAGGACAAATGGTTCAAACAACAAATCACAAGGAATAATGAACAAGGACAAATGATTCACACGACGAGTCACAATGACTAATAAACTAGGACAAATGATTCACACAAAGAGTCACAATGACTAATAAACAAGGACAAATGGTTCACACAACGAGTCACATGGACTAATGAACAAGGACAAATGATTCACACGACGAGTCACAATGACTAATAAACAAGGACGAATGGTTCACACAATGAGTCACAAGGACTAATGAACAAGGACAAATGATTCACACGACGAGTCACAATGACTAATGAACTAGGACAAATGATTCACACAAAGAGTGACAATGACTAATAAATAAGGACAAATGGTTCACACAACGAGTCACAAGGACTAATGAACAAGGACAAATGATTCACACAAGGAGTCACAATGACTAATACACAAGGACAAATGGTTCCCACAACGAGTCACAAGGACTAATGAACAAGGACAAATGATTCACACGAAGAGTCACAATGACTAATGAACTAGGACAAATGGTTCACACAACGAGTCACAAGGACTAATGAACAAGGACAAATGATTCACACAAGGAGTCACAAGGACTAATGAACAAGGACAAATGATTCACACAACGAGTCACAATGACTAATAAACAAGGACAAATGGTTCACACAACGAGTCACAAGGACTAATGAACAAGGACAAATGATTCACACAACGAGTCATAATGACTAATGAATAAAGACAAATGGTTCGCACAACGAGTCACAATGTGTAATTAACTAGGACAAATGATTCACACAAAGAGTCACAATAACTAATGAACAAGGACAAATGATTCACACAACGAGTCACAATGGCTAGTGAACAAGGACAAATGATTCACACGATGAGTCACATTGACTAATGAACTAGGACAAATGATTCACACAAAGAGTCACAACGACTAATAAACAAGGACAAATGGTTCACACAACGAGTCACAAGGACTAATGAACAAGGACAAATGATTCGATTTGACGAGTCACAATGACTAATAAACTAGGACAAATGATTCACACAAAGAGTCACAATGACTAATAAACAAGGACAAATGGTTCACACAACGAGTCACAAGGACTAATGAACAAGGACAAATGATTCACACAACGAGTCACAATGACTAATGAACTAGGACAAATGATTCACACAAAGAGTCACAATGACTAATAAACAAGGACAAATGGTTCACACAACGAGTCACAAGGACTAATGAACAAGGACAAATGATTCACACATCGAGTCACAATGACTAATAAACAAGGACAAATGGTTCACACAACGAGTCACAAGGACTAATGAACAAGGACAAATGATTCACACGAAGAGTCACAATGACTAATGAACTAGGACAAATGATTCACACACAGAGTCACAATGACTAATAAACAAGGACAAATTGTTCACACAACGAATCACAATGACTAATGAACAAGGACAAATGATTCACACGACGAGTCACAATGACTAATGAACTAGGAAAAATGATTCACACAAAGAATCACAACGACTAATAAACAAGGACAAATGGTTCACACAAAGAATCACAACGACTAATAAACAAGGACAAATGGTTCAAACAACAAATCACAAGGAATAATGAACAAGGACAAATGATTCACACGACGAGTCACAATGACTAATAAACTAGGACAA